>NC_081145.1:955000-1255000 GCF_958295425.1 Solea solea | reverse complement strand
AACAAAACAGTCAGATAAGTCAGTCAGTTCACAATAACTCTCAACATTGTTCAAATGTTAATGAGCGTATTCACAATAACTCTCAAAATTGTTCAGTTTACACGTGAAATACAACACAATACACTCACTTTTTCAGTTCATCCCTCGTCCACAAATCCCTCAAATTCTTCATCTTCAGTGTCCGAGTTTAACAGTTGGGTGATTACTGCATCCAGCATGCCCGGATCCCTCTCGTCATTATCCGAGTCAGTGTCGTTGCTGTTACCTGGCAGTTCAGTGATGATTCCGGCCTTCGTGAAAGCTCGGACCACAGTTGAGAGTGATACCTGAGCCCAGGCATCCACGATCCATTGGCACATAGTGGCGTATCTCCCTGTCTTGGTGAATGTGTGTTCACCTTCTGTCATCCACTGCTCCCACGCAGCTCGCAGTTTAGCTTTGAACGCCCTGTTGACACCAATATCTAGTGGTTGGAGTTCTTTAGTTAATCCACCCGGAATGATGGCTGTGCTCACTTGGTTTTTGACAGCGTCGGTGAGATGGGCGCACATGGAGTCGCAGATCAATAGGGACAGAGATTTGTGGAAAAAGCCATCCGGTCTCTTCACGTAAATTTCTCTCAGCCACTCACTCATCTTTTCCTCGTCCAACCAGCCCTTCGGGTTAGCTTTGATGATGACGCCGGCTGGAAACTTTTCTTTTGGCCCACAAAATCGATTCGAGGTCAGCAAGCACAACCAGAATTAATCCATATATAAGGAACTCCGGATTATAAGGCGCACTGTCGTTTTTTGAGAAAATAAAAGGCTTGTAAGTGCGCCCTATAGTGTGGAAAATACGGTAAATTCCAAAATCTACTTATAGTTCCAAAATCTAGTTATAATTCCAAAAACTTCTTAAAGTTCCAAAATCTACCTATAATTCCAAAAACTTCTTAACGTACCAAAATCTATTTATAGTTCCAAAATCTACTTATAATTCCAAAAACTTCTTAAAGTTCCATAATCTACCTATAATTCCAAAAACTTCTTAACGTTCCAAAATCTATTTATAGTTCCAAAATCTACTTATAGTTCCAAAATGTATTTATAATCCAAAAACTTCTTAAAGTTCCAAAATCTACTTAAAATTCCAAAATCTATTTATAATTCCAAAATCTACTTGTAATTCCAAAATCTACTTATAGTTCCAAATTCTACTTCGGTTCCAAAATCTACTTATAGTTCCAAATTCTACTTCGGTTCCAAAATCTACTTATAGTTCCGAAATCTACTTGTAATTCCAAAATCTCCTTATAGTTCCAAATTCTACTTCAGTTCCAAAATCTACTTATAGTTCCAAAATCTACTTAAATTCAAAAATCTACTTATACGCACAAAAACGTCTTAAAGTTATTACTCATAATTGTGTGTGTGTGTGTGTGTGTGTGTTCCACAGTTACCTGACCGGTGATCAGCTGCGTAGTGAGTCGTCCACTGAGGCTTACGTGCGCTGCTTGCGTCTTGGCTGCCGCTGCGTGGAACGTCAGTATCAAACATCTGCTTCATGTCGTCACATTTCTGTGTGTGTGTGTGTGTGTGCGTGTGTGTGTGTGTGCGCGTGTGTGTGTGTGTGAAGGTCCTCTCAGCTTGTCATGTGTGTTGCCATGTAAATACTTCAATATCAGTGTGTGTGTGTGTGTGTGTGTGTGTGTATGTGTGCGTGTGTGTGTGTGTGCGCGTGTGTGAAGGTCCTCTCAGCTTGTCATGTGTGTTGCCATGTAAATACTTCAATATCAGTGTGTGTGTGTGTGTGTGTGTGTGTGTGTATGTGTGCGTGTGTGTTTGTGCGCGTGTGTGAAGGTCCTCTCAGCTTGTCATGTGTGTTGCCATGTAAATACTTCAATATCAGTGTGTGTGTGTGTTTTCATGTCAGTGGACTGTTGGGAAGGACCAGGGGAGCCCATCATCTACCACGGCTGGACCAGAACAACCAAGATC
Organism: Solea solea; assembly: GCF_958295425.1. Classification (NCBI taxonomy): domain Eukaryota; kingdom Metazoa; phylum Chordata; class Actinopteri; order Pleuronectiformes; family Soleidae; genus Solea; species Solea solea. The sequence continues at coordinate 1,253,021 of NC_081145.1, read as the reverse complement.
AAGTTTGAAGACGTGGTCAAAGCCATTAACGACCATGCGTTTGTCACGTCAGAGTAAGACTCACAAACCCTGCCTGTATCTTTCATCCTGTTCACACATCAATAACAGCTGCTGTGAAGAGAGCAGCTCAGACCCTTTATTACAGTCAGTAATCAGTTTAATCAGTTTAACCACTACCACTCACTCTCCCACACCAAAGCCCATAGAGAAAATCAGTGATTTTAGCTGGCGGGGGACACTCCTGCCTCGTGTGGTCACTTTGTGTCACTGAGGTTAATCGGAACAAAGTATTTTTAATGCCGAAGTGACAAAATAAGACATTTGAACTTAGTGATGGAGGCAGCAGTGGATCAACAACTCCTGTGTGTGTGATGTTAAAATCACTGATTTTCTCTATGGGCTTTGGTGTGGGAGAGTGAGTGGTTTACAAAAGTCTGTCTCACAGTGAGTTAAAGACTTGAACACGTTCTTCAGATATCGTAGATTAAATCTAATGTAATTATTAGTAAAAAACAAAACAAAAATGTTTCCAGTGTAACAGGTTAAAACAGAAAACCACTCACCCCCCCCCCCGGCAGGTTCCCGGTGATCTTGTCCATCGAGGAGCACTGTCCGTTAGACCAGCAGCGTCAGATGGCTCGCATCTTCAGAGACGTGTTTGGAAACAAACTGCTGACAGAACCTGTGGAGCTGATGGCCGAGCACCTTCCTTCACCCACACAGCTGAAGGGCAAGATCATCATCAAGGTCTGCCTGTACACGTGTGTGTACACGTGTGTGTGTGTGTGTACACGTGTGTTGTCATTTTTCTTTTTTTTGTCCTTGTGCAGCACAAGAAGCTCAGTGTGGAGGGAGGAGAAGTCCCTAAAGACCTGAGGAAGGGGCAGAAACAGGGAGACCTGGAGATCTGGGATCCTGTGGACCAGGTACTGCAGCCCTTACTGTCCCACAGGTCAAACCAGGGCCGGCCCAAGCCTGTATAGGGTCCTAAACTGAATTATTTTGGGGCCCCCTCGTCCCAGCACCAAAGCATAGACACTTTAGGTTTTTTAGAGGGCAGTAAAATCACTGTGTGATGATACTGAGGTGGAATTCAACACAGTGTTAAGTCTCTCTCTCTCTCTCTCTCTCTCTCTCTCTCTCTCCCTCGCTCTCTCTCTCTCTCTCTCTCTCTCTCTCTCTCAGCTGTGGAAGAAACATTACTGCGTGATCCGAGACGATAAGCTGTACTACGCTGAGGAGGAGGAGGAGGAGGAGGAGCAGGTGGAAGATCCCAGGAAGGTGAGATCACACCTGTGTCCTATCGTCTATCAAATATGTCAAAAAAGTGTCAGAAAGTCATTTACTGTAATTAATGATCAAAAGTACATAACGTGAGTGAGTGAGTGAGTGAGTGTCTAAGTGAGTGCCTGAGTGAGTGTGTGAGTGAGTGACTTTGTCTTTTTGTGCGTCTCAGTACAAAGACCTCCATAGTTGTGAGCGAGTGTCTGAGTGAGTGCCTGAGTGAGTGAGTGAGTGAGTGACTTTGTCTTTTTGTGCGTCTCAGTACAAAGACCTCCATAGTTGTGAGCGAGTGTCTGAGTGAGTGCCTGAGTGAGTGTGTAAGTGAGTGAGTGAGTGACTTTGTCTTTTTGTGCGTCTCAGTACAAAGACCTCCATAGTTGTGAGCGAGTGTCTGAGTGAGTGCCTGAGTGAGTGAGTGAGTGAGTGACTTTGTCTTTTTGTGCGTCTCAGTACAAAGACCTCCATAGTTGTGAGTGAGTGTCTGAGTAAGTGCCTGAGTGAGTGTGTAAGTGAGTGAGTGAGTGACTTTGTCTTTTTGTGCGTCTCAGTACAAAGACCTCCATAGTTGTGAGTGAGTGTCTGAGTGAGTGCCTGAGTGAGTGTGTAAGTGAGTGAGTGAGTGAGTGACTTTGTCTTTTTGTGCGTCTCAGTACAAAGACCTCCATAGTTGTGAGTGAGTGAGTGACTTTGTCTTTTTGTGCGTCTCAGTACAAAGACCTCCATAGTTGTGAGTGAGTGCCTGAGTGAGTGTCTGAGTGAGTGTCTGAGTGAGTGACTTTGTCTTTTTGTGCGTCTCAGTACAAAGACCTCCATAGTTGTGAGCGAGTGTCTGAGTGAGTGCCTGAGTGAGTGAGTGACTTTGTCTTTTTGTGCGTCTCAGTACAAAGACCTCCATAGTTGTGAGTGAGTGTCTGAGTAAGTGCCTGAGTGAGTGTGTAAGTGAGTGAGTGAGTGACTTTGTCTTTTTGTGCGTCTCAGTACAAAGACCTCCATAGTTGTGAGTGAGTGTCTGAGTGAGTGCCTGAGTGAGTGTGTAAGTGAGTGAGTGACTTTGTCTTTTTGTGCGTCTCAGTACAAAGACCTCCATAGTTGTGAGTGAGTGTCTGAGTGAGTGTGTAAGTGAGTGAGTGAGTGACTTTGTCTTTTTGTGCGTCTCAGTACAAAGACCTCCATAGTTGTGAGTGAGTGTCTGAGTGAGTGCCTGAGTGAGTGTGTAAGTGAGTGAGTGAGTGACTTTGTCTTTTTGTGCGTCTCAGTACAAAGACCTCCACAGTTGTGAGTGAGTGGTGACTTTGTCTTTTTGTGCGTCTCAGTACAAAGACCTCCATAGTTGTGAGTGAGTGTCTGAGTGAGTGAGTGGGTGAGTGAGTGACTTTGTCTTTTTGTGCGTCTCAGTACAAAGACCTCCACAGTTGTGAGTGAGTGAGTGACTGGGTGAGTGAGTGACTTTGTCTTTTTGTGCGTCTCAGTACAAAGACCTCCACAGTTGTGAGTGAGTGAGTGAGTGAGTGGGTGAGTGAGTGACTTTGTCTTTTTGTGCGTCTCAGTACAAAGACCTCCACAGTCATGAGCCGTGGTTTCATGGTCGTATGAAGGACAGCAGAGTGGCAGCTGAGCGACTCATCCACAGCTACTGCACAGAGAACGCAGGGATGGACGGGACCTTCCTGGTGCGAGAGAGCGAGACCTACGTACTGTCATTCTGGTACCACTTCATCTGCACATGTTAGAATGGAGATTCTCTGTCGTAAGCTCCTCCCACCAGATAAACATGGACAAATGATCCAATGTGATCTCTCCATCTCCGCCCACTTTCGAAACAACTTTCAAACATCACGTTATGAATCGAGCAAAACAAAAAAACTAACCACAAAATCAAAAATACACAAAAGCTACACTACAAACATTTGAATTATAACATGAATTATGTGAACAAAAAACTGTCGTTTTACAAATAACATGACTACAAAATGCCACAAAATATTTTAATCTAACTAAACAACTGCCTATGTTTTGGGGGCGGAGCTATGAGCACTGGTCTGACCGTAGGGGGAGGGGTTTTACAGACCTATGCTTTAAACATAGTTTTTAATAATCACAAATCTGGTGGGGTTTTTTCAGGCACAGTGGGCGGGTCCAGCACTGCCGTATTCGCTCGGGTTCAGATGGAGGCCCCACCTACTTCTACCTGACGCCCCACCTGCACAAGCCCAGCATTTACGCACTGATCCAGCACTACAGAGAGAACCCGCTCCGCTGCCAGGACTTCGAGCTTCGCCTCACCGAAGCTGTCCCACAGCCCAACCCTCACCTGAGAGAAGGGTTTGTCTCATTCATTCATTCATTCATTCATTCGTTCATTAATCAGCGTTCATCAGTATTCACCAAAAGTCCGAACCAAGTGATTCTGTTTTTTAAAAAGAGAGAAGAAGAGAAGGTCTGAACAAACATGAAAGAATATAGTTATAGATAAGATTTATAGAAGTTATAGAACTTTTATACAACACAACTTATATATAACACAACTTATATACAACACAACTTATATATAACACAACTTATATACAACACAACTAATATACAACACAACTAATATATAACACAACTTATATATAACACAACTTATATACAACACAAATTATATACAACATAACTTATATACAACACAACTAATATACAACACAACTAATATATAAGACAACTTATATACAACATAACTTATATACAACACAACTTATATACAACACAACTATTATATAAGACAACTAATATATAACACAACTTATATACAACACAACTAATATATAAGACAACTTATATACAACATAACTTATATACAACACAACTAATATATAACACAACTTATATATAACACAACTTATATACAACACAAATTATATACAACACAACTTATATACAACACAACCAATATACAACACAACTAATATATAAGACAACTTATATACAACATAACTTATATACAACACAACTAATATATAACACAACTTATATACAACACAACTTATATATAACACAAATTATATACAACATAACTTATATACAACACAACTTATATACAACACAACTAATATATAACACAACTTATATACAACACAACTTATATACAACACAACTAATATATAACACAACTTATATACAACACAACTTATATACAACACAACTTATATACAACACAACTAATATATAACACAACTTATATACAACACAACTTATATACAACACAACTAATATATAACACAACTTATATACAACACAACTATCTCAAGTCTGAGAACACCATCCCAACTGTGAAATATAGGGGTGGCAGCATTACATTACATTACATTATTACATGTCATTTAGCAGACGCTTTTATCCAAAGCGACTTACAATAAGTGCATTTAAACATTTGGGTACAAATAAGAGCTAGAAGTAAGTAAGAGCTTCAAGTAAACCAAACTATGAAGTGCTAGTCGTAAGTGCGATGTTTAGGTGTTTTTTTGTTTTTTTGTTGTCGTCGTCGTCATCGTCTTAGTCGTGGTAGAGTCGGAAGAAATGTTTTTAGTCGGCAACGGAAGATGTGGAGGCTTTCCGCTGTCCGGATGTCGAGGGGGAGCTCGTTCCACCATTTGGGAGCTAGGACAGTGAACAGTCTCGAGTTCTGTGAATGCCTCTGCGATCCTCTCAGTGAGGGGGCAGCGAGCCGGTTTGCCGATGCAGAGCGAAGTGGGCGGGCTGGGGTGTAGGTTTTGATCATGTCCTGGATGTAGGCTGGACCGGATCCGTTTGTAGCATGGAACGCAAGCACTAGAGTCTTGAAGCGGATGCGAGCAGCTACAGGAAGCCAGTGAAGGGAGCGGAGCAGAGGTGTAGTGTGGGAGAATTTTGGTAAGTTGAAGACCAGTCGAGCTGCTGCATTCTGGATGAGTTGCAGGGGTCGTATGGCACACGCAGGGAGACCAGCCAGGAGGGAGTTGCAGTAGTCCAAGCGTGAGATGACAAGAGCCTGGACCAGAACCCGTGCCGCCTTCTGGGTTAGAAGAGGCCGTATCCTTCTGATGTTGTGCAACATGTATCTGCAAGATCGAGCTGTTGCAGCAATGTTGGCAGTGAGGGAGAGATGGTCATCAAGTGTCACACCCAGGTTCCTTGCGGTATGAGACGGAGTTACCACAGAGTTGTCGAGGGTGATGGTTAGGTCTGTGGTGGGAGAGCCCTTTCCTGGGAGAAAAAGAAACTCAGTCTTGTCGAGATTGAGTTTCAGGTGATGGTCAGACATCCACTGAGAGATGTCGGTCAGACAAGCGGAGATCCGTTCTGCTACATGTGTGTCGGAGCTGGGAAACGAGAGAATGAGTTGGGTGTCGTCGGCGTAGCTGTGATAGGAAAAACCATGAGAGAGAATAACAGAACCAAGAGAGTTGGTGTATAGAGAGAAGAGGAGAGGGCCCAAGACAGAACCCTGAGGGACCCCAGTAGCTAGAGGACAGGGTTCCGACACAGATCCTCTCCAGGTTACTCTGTATGTTCGGTTTTGAAGATAGGACGAGAGTAGGGTAAGTGCAGATCCTGAGACACCTAGTTCTTGAAGGGAGGAAATAAGGATCTGGTGGTTAACTGTGTCAAACGCTGCAGAAAGGTCCGAGAGGATGAGCACAGAGGAGAGAGAGGCAGCCCAGTGTGGAGTTGCTCAGTGACAGCAAGAAGTGCAGTTTCGGTCGGGTGACCTGCTTTAAAACCAGACTGAAGAGGATCAAGAAGGTTGTTCCGGTGAAGGTAGGAGGAGAGTTGATTAAAGATAGCACGCTCCAGAGTTTTGGAGAGAAAAGGAAGAAGAGAGACAGGTCTGTAGTTATTTACTTCAGACGGGTCAAGGGTGGTTTTTTTAAGGAGGGGGGTCACTCTGGCCTCTTTAAGAGAGTCCGGAAAGCAACCAAATGATAGAGATGTGTTAATGAGGTGGGTGAGGAAAGGAAGAAGATCAGAAGCAATTGACTGAAGAAGGTGAGAGGGGATAGGGTCAAGGGGGCAGGAGGTGGGGCGGGCAGAGGTTATTAGGGAAAGAACTTGATCCTGAGATAGAGGTGAAAGAGGATAGAGAAGGAGCTGAATTTGTGGTTGGTAGAGTGGTGAGATCAGGAGGTGGGGTTGAGAAAGAAGAGCGAATGTCATCTACTTTTTTTGTGAAGTAGTTGACAAAGTGAATTGGTAGAAGGGAGGAGGGAGGGTGGGGGGTCAAGGAGGTTAGAGAAGATCGAGAAAAGTTTTTTGGGGTTAGAGAAAGAGGATTGAATTTTAGTCTGATAGAAAGATTGTTTGGCTGCAGAGATAGAGGCAGTGAAGGTGGAGAGAAGAGAGTGATAGGAAAGCAGGTCGTCAGGGTGTTTTGATTTCCTCAATTTCCTTTCTGCTGCCCGTATCGTGGCTCTCTCAGCACGCACTGAGTCAGACAACCACGGGGCTGGGGAGGACTTACGAACCCGCCGTGAAGTAAGAGGACAGAGAGAGTCAAGAGAGGAGAACAGAGTAGAGAGAAATGTGTCTGTGGCAGAGTTGGGATGCATGAGGGAGAAGGAGTCAGCTGAAGGAAGTGCTGATAGAACAGTTGAGGAGAGAGAGGAGGGAGAGAGAGAGCGAATGTTACGACGGACAAGTGCAATATCTGATGAGATGAGACCATCAGATTGGGAGAGTGGGAGAGAGTAGGAAATGAAGAAATCAGAGACATGAAGTGGAGTTACCGTGAGGTCGGAGGTGGAGCAGTTTCTGGTGAAGATGAGGTCAAGGTGGTTGCCAGCTTTGTGAGTTGGTGGAGAAGGAGCAAGTGAGAGAGAAAGAGACGAAAGTAGAAGAAGTAGATCGGATGACTTCTCTGACTGGATGTTGAAGTCACCAAGAAGAACAAGTGGTGGGCCATTTTCTGGGATGTTTGAGAGGAGGACATCTAGTTCCCAATGGGCCTGGTGGACGGTAGATGACAACAATGATTAGTTTGACTGGGTGAGTTACAGTTACAGCATGAAATTCAAACGACTGTGAAGAGAAGTGTGGCAGTGGGTAAAGAGTGAAAGTCCAGTTGGGGTTGATGAGCAGACCTGTCCCGCCACCTCTTCCAGTGGATCTGGGTGTGTGGGAGAAGGAGTGGGCGGAGGAGAGAGCTGCAGGGGTGGCTGTGTTGGAGGGTGTTATCCAAGTCTCAGTGAGAGCAAGGAAGTCCAGGCATTGCTCAGTAGCAAAGCCGGAGATGAACTCAGTCTTGCGGGTAGCTGACTGGCAGTTCCACAGGCCCCCTGCGACAAGGTGTTGGATGTGTGTGGAGCGGGTGGGATAGATAAGTGAGGACAGGTTACGGTGATGCTGTGAGTGATTGTGAGGTTTGTAGTATCTATGAGAGGAGACATGAACAGGAATGGAAAAAAGGCACATACTATGTCAAAGGTAGAAAACACGTGCAGACAGGTACTTAGCCTCGTTAGCCTCCTTGTTAGACTCCGGTTTAGACTCCTTTGTCTTTGTCTTCCTGAGTCTTCATCAGACTCCGGTTTAGACTCCTTTGTCTTTGTCTTCCTGAGTCTTTGTCTGAAGAGTCTGCCGCTTCAAAGTCGGTGCTGCTTTTTAAAAGACACCTGATTAGGTGCTGATTGGTTACAGCTGTGTTGGCCACTCTGTGGCCAGTGAAACTTCTCACCTGGTGATGGTGATGGCTCAATAGAAACTAGGTCAAAACAGCAACAATAACAGCTTTCTCTTTGACCTAGCAGACAAAATATCTTTACACAACTTTCACCTTAACTAAACAGACAAGTCAAAAGTCAAGCAACCCAGCTAGATACAATAGCAATTAATGAAATAGCAACCAAATAAGAAAGACCTACAGAAGTGATACTTAGCTTAATTCCAGTAGTTCTATGAGATACCCAGATAGTCCAAATGCACACTGTTGTGGGGTTGTTTTGCTGCAGGAGGGATTGGTGCACTTCACAAAATAGATGGCATCATGAGGAAAGAACATTATGTGGAAATACTGAAGCAACATCTCAAGACATCAGCCAGGAAGTTAAAGCTTGGGCGCAAATGGGTCTTCCAAATGGACAATGACCCAAAGCATACTGCCAAACTGGTTACAAAGTGGCTTAAGGATTACAAAGTCAATCACAAAGCCCTGATCTCAATTCTATTGAAAATGTATGGGCAGAGCTGAAAAGGCATGCGCGAGCAAGGCGGCCTACAAACTTGGCTCAGTTACACCAGTTCTGTCAGGATTTTGAGAAGCTTGTGGAAAGATATCCAAAACGTTTGACCCAAGTCATACAGTTTAAAGGCAATGGTACCAAATACTAATGAAATGTAAACTTCTGACTTTGAAGAAAGTAATAAAAAATTGTCTAAAAAAATCCTTCTCTCATTATTCTGGCATTTAGCAAATAGAAATAATTTTGGTAATCCTAACGAACCTAAAACAGTGATTGTCTGATTTAATGTCAGACATTGAGAAAAAAAGCATATGTGTCTTTTTATATAGTGTATGTAAACTTCTAGTTTCAACTGTATATAACACAACTTATATATAACACAACTTATATACAACACAACTTATGTACAACACAACTAATTTAAAACAACTTATATACAACATAACCTATGTATAACAAAACTTATATACAACACAACTTATATATAACAACTTATATACAACACAACTTGTGTGTGTGTGTGTTCCGTAGGTGGTTCTACAGTAACCTGAGCAGAGGTCAGGCGGAGGATTATCTGATGAGGATTCCCAGAGACGGAGCGTTCCTTGTCCGACAGAGAGAGGGAGATCCAGACGCCTTCGCCATCACGTTCAGGTGCAGCAACACATGAAATGTTCGTTTGTTCAAAAACTACTGAATCTATACTTTTTTAACTTGGCAGGAGAGAGAGAAGAACCTATTTAAAGAGACAGTGATGTGAAAGCTCAGTGGGGACAAGATGAAAAACAGATTAAAAATAAAATATGTCCATTTAAGTCTACGATATGTTAAGAACATGTTCATGTCTTTATCTCACTGTTCCAACGGGAAACTGAGGTTTGTAAACCACTCACTCTCCCACACAAAAATCCATAGAGAAAATCAGTTATTTTAAAGTCACACCACACAGGAGTTGTTGATCCACTGCTCCATCACTAAGTTCTAATGTCTTACTACCACACGAGGCAGCAGTAGACCAGCAGCTCCTGTGTCCCCGCAGCAAAAATCACTGGTTTTCTCTGTGGACTTTGGTGTGGGAGAGTGAGTGGTTTACAAACTTCAGTTTCCTGTTGGAAAGGTCTGTCTCACAGTGAGATAAAGACGTGAACATGTTCTTTAAGACGTCGTAGACTTACACTGATGTAGATTTTATGAGGTGAGTCTTTTGGTAAGGGGCTAAAATCTGTCTTTCTTGACACAGAGTGCAGTCACTTGTATGTGTTTCGTTATCTCATTCATGTAAGGGTTTTAAGTGTTACATTAAAGGGAGGTTTTTGTGATCTTTGGACATGTTCTAACATCCGTCATCATCGAGGTTCTTTGTGTTTCAGAGGCGACGGTAAGGTGAAACACTGCCGGATCAAGAAGGAGAGCAACGTGTTCCTGCTGGGCACCACCTCAGAGTTTGAGAGTCTGGTGGAGCTGGTCAGCTACTTCAAGGTGAAGCCACTGTATCGCAAGATCAAGCTACGATACCCAGTCACCCCCGAGCTGGTCGACCACTTCAGCACCGTGAGTTAATGCTGCAGATGTGATGAATGATGATGTCATGAATCTATGTACCAAGTTTGATTAAAATATGTTAAAGGATTGCAGAGAAATTGGCTAACTTCCTGTTTGGTGACCTCAACGTCATGTTTGATTGGCTGCCACGGCCAAGTGCCTTTGAATTTGAATGCATTCGTGTGGCATGGTCTGAAGATCATCTGAACGATGTTTTGAGAAGATTACACAAAATGTGTGACAAGAGAAGCCTTTGAAAGGTTATGGATAAAATCAAAGATGGCAGAAAAAAACATTAAGGGTGCGTTGAACTCGGCTTGGCCCAAGGGTTCCAGTGATACATCGTTTGTGAAAAACGGATGAACAAGTCAAAAGTTAATGTACATACATGCATGTCCAACTTTGTCCTGTTGATGGCGCTAGAGCTCTCGAGCTTGCGTTGCTTACACAGTATCACCACTTGAACCCAAGTAACGGGTGGTCTGCTGTTAAATTATTACAATATTGGGGAATTATTACATTATCAGGACTAACCTGATAATGTAATAACCTCCTGTTAATGTAATACTTTATTACATTATTGGTCAAAAGTGTATTACATTATTGGGAAATGCACTTTATTACATTATCAGGAAGTTATTACATTATCAGGTTTTATTACATTTTCAATGGAATCAAGTGCAAATTTTTATTACATTATCAGGGATTTATTACATTATCAGGGATTTATTACATTATCAGGTTCTACAACACGTAATATCATATAGAGTATATTGATTAAAAATATAAGGAATCGACACAATGATTATGATATATATGTATGTATGTGTATATACATATATATGTCCACTGACATAATCTGATTGTGTCCACTGAAATAGTCAGATTTTAGCTGCCTACGTAATCTGTTTTCTCCCAGTGAGGAATTTTAATACACTCACTGAAATAATGTGATTGTGTATACTAAAGTAACTGGACTGGTCTAATGGTCTGATTAAAACCAGTGAATTAAAGTTAACAAAAACAGTCTGATTGCACCCACTGAAGTAATCTGATGTAAACTAAATCTGATGAGTTTCCTGTTTTTAAACTGTGACACTGGCAACATTTTTGTTTTTTACGAATAAAATCTACATCAATTTAAGTCTACGATGTCTTTAAGAACACATCCATGTCTTTATCGCACTGTGATTCAGACTTTTCCAACAGGAAACTCAAGTTTGTAAACCACTCACTCCAACCAACACCAAAGCCCATAGAGAAAATCAGTGCTGTGATGTTAAAATCACTGATTTTCTCTATGGGCTTTGGTGTGGGAGAGTGAGTGGTTGGCATAGATATTTTACTTGCTGATTCTTTAGTTTTTCTGTTTGTTTACATGAAAACACAAGCCTGAACTATCCCTTTAAGGTTGAGGTGAGTTGACTTGCTCTGCACTGACAGGAGTTTGTGTTTCACAGGTGAAAGACTGCGCGTCTCTGTACGAGATGAAGACGTACGTGGAGCCAAATGAGATCGAGCAGTCGCTGGTGTGTATTCACCGCAACTGTATCTGTGTGTCATACACGGCAGTCTCCTGACATGAAGTGTGTGTGTGTGTGTGTGTGTGTGTGTGTGTTCTTCAGCCTCAAAGAACAGTCAGAGCTTTATACAGTTACCAGGCGAAGAGGTCAGACGAGCTCAGCTTCACTAAAGGAGCTTTGATACACAACGTGACAAAGGAGAACAACGGATGGTGAGGACACACACACACACACACACACACACACAGAAAATAAAGTACACTTCTTTATGTCGTCTTTCATTTTCATAGTTATTCTTCCAAAATAAAAGACATGTTTTTCAGATGAAGCTGGGCTCGTTTCCCCTGGTTTAGCATGATCATGTACAAAATAACACAACTGACAACACACTGTCCACTCCCTGCAGGTGGAAAGGTGACCATGGTGGAAAGATTCAACAGCTGTTTCCATCCAACTATGTAGAGGAGGTTTCCAACTTTACACAACCTGACACCAAAATACAGGTGACAATCAGCTTGTGACTGAGCCTCAGTTAAACCATGACCTCCTGTCCTCTGACTGAAGCTCATCTGTGTGTGTGTGTGTGCATGAAATCAGGAAATGGAAGACAACCCACTCGGGGAACTATGTAAGGGAATTGTGGACATCTCCAAGTGCAACATCCAAAACTGTGAGTACAAGACATTCAGCTTTCCAACCTAAAGTTAGAGAGTTTAGATTTAAAGTAAAGACGTGAGGTACTGAGACGTAGACTGTGCTGAGACTCTGTGATGTCTACAGAACACATTCACGTCTTTATCTCACTGTTAGACACTTTCTCTGGTCTGGTCCTCTCTCTCTGGTCCTCTCTCTCTCTGGTCCTCTCTCTCTGGTCCTCTCTCTCTCTGGTCCTCTCTCTCTGGTCCTCTCTCTCTGGTCCTCTCTCTCTCTGGTCCTCTCTCTCTGGTCCTCTCTCTCTGGTCTGGTCCTCTCTCTCTGGTCCTCTCTCTCTGGTCCTCTCTCTCTGGTCTGGTCCTCTCTCTCTGGTCCTCTCTCTCTGGTCTGGTCCTCTCACTCTGGTCCTCTCTCTCTCTGGTCCTCTCTCTCTGGTCCTCTCTCTCTCTGGTCCTCTCTCTCTGGTCCTCTCTCTCTGGTCTGGTCCTCTCTCTCTGGTCCTCTCTCTCTGGTCCTCTCTCTCTGGTCTGGTCCTCTCACTCTGGTCCTCTCTCTCTCTGGTCCTCTCTCTCTCTGGTCCTCTCTCTCTGGTCCTCTCTCTCTGGTCTGGTCCTCTCACTCTGGTCCTCTCTCTCTCTGGTCCTCTCTCTCTGGTCCTCTCTCTCTCTGGTCCTCTCTCTCTGGTCCTCTCTCTCTTGTCCTCTCTCTCTCTCTCTCTCTGTGCACTGCATGCTGGGAGTTTGGTGGTGGAGAGCGTGGTGAGTGTGTCTTGAGAGTTTGCGAATTTTCAAACTTTTTTCTTGGTTACTAACCGTGTTGTTTGTATGAGAGAGTAGTGTGTGTGTTTGTGTGTGTAGTTGCGTGTGTGTGTGTGTGTGTGTGTGTGTGTGTGTGTGTGTGGTGTCGGTGTTTCCGTGTTTCACGGTGGAGATGGCGTCTCCTGAGACGCCGTCTCTGTCTCTGAGACACGGAGTGCGGCTGGTGCCGCAGCCGAACACCACGGTGGAGCAGGTGTTGTTGGCGGTAGGAGAGCAGCTGGGACACGGGAACATCTCGTACGCGTCCCGCATGAACAAAGCCGTGGTTGTGTTTTTTAAGGAGGCGGCTTTTGTTCCCCCGCTCATAGAGAGCGGTTTATTTATAAATGAGGAGTTTATACAGGTCTCTCCTCTGGCGGTTCCTTCCACCCGGGTCACTGTGTCCGGGGTTCCCCCGTTCATCCCCAACGAGGCGCTAGTACAGGAACTGAGGCGCTTCGGGAGGATGGCGAGTGGATTCCGGTCTGTGACTCTGGGATGTAAGGACCAGAAACTGAAACATGTCCAGTCCCTGAGAAGACAGGTCTTCATGTTCCTGGACTCTCCCACTCACACTCTGGACGTGTCCTTCAGGGTGAAGCATGAGGAGGGTTTTTATATGGTCTATGCTTCCTCTGGAAACATGAAGTGTTTTGAGTGTGGTGACGTGGGACATAAAAAGATCGCGTGTCCCCACAGACAGAGATCAGCTGTTCAGGTGAACACAGGGGAAGGTGCGACTGCCGGGCTCGGCGCTCCGGTGTCCGTGGCTGCCGGTGTCGGTGGCTCGGATGTCGGCGCTCCGGTGCCCGTGGCTCCCGGTGTCGGTGTCTCGGATGTCGGCGCTCCGGTGCCCGTGGCTCCCGGTGTCGGTGTCTCGGATGTCGGCGCTCCGGTGTCCGTGGCTGCCGGTGTCGGTGGCTCGGATGTCGGCGCTCCGGTGTCCGTGGCTCCCGGTGTCCGTGGCTCGGATGTCGGCGCCCCGGTGTCCGTGGCTGCCGGTGTCGGTGGCTCGGATGTCGGCGCTCCGGTGTCCGTGGCTGCCGGCGTCGGTGGCTCGGGCGGCGGCGCTCCGGTGTCCGTAGCTGCCGGCGTCGGTGGCTCGGGCGTCGGCGCTTTGGTGTCCGGCGCTGCCGGTGTCGGTGGCTCGGGCATCGGTGCTCCGGTATCCGTGGCGGCCGGTGTCGGTGGCTCGGATGTCGGCGCTCCGGTGTCCGTGGCTCCCGGTGTGGGTGGCTCGGATGTCGGCGCTCCGGTGTCCGTGGCTCCCGGTGGCGGCGGCCTGGTGACGTCGCAGGTGTCAGCTGAAGCTGACGTCAGGGAGGAACAGGCTGAGGCTGAAGTTGACATCACAGATCAGGTGAGTGAGGCAGAGTCAGATGTTGCCTCTCTCACTGACAGTGTGTCACAGAATGTTGATTTATATTCTCTGGAGGAGATTAATCTGTTCTTAGACGAAACCTTTGGAAAAACAGTAAATGTGACTGACTATTTCCCCGACACAGGGAAGTTTATAACTTCTGCCACCACCCTTCAGAAGGTGGTGGGCTTAGACCTGCTGAACGAAAAGAAAAGGTTTCGTTTAAAAAAACTTGTGACAAACCTTCGCAAAAACTCCAACATTGCGAACGTGAAGAAAAGGAAAAAATTGAAAGCGTCAAAATGAAAATAATCAATTATCACTTGGTGTTTCTTTTTTTCTGGGTTTTACTGTTCTGTCTTTTCTTTTCCATCATGAAGGTCTTGAGAGCGGCCACTTTAAATATCAATGGAGGTAGAGACGCACTTAAAAGAGCTTTAGTCTCTGAAACCTTTACACAGAAAAAACTGGATGTCATTTTTCTCCAGGAGACACATAGTGATAGTGGGAATGAAGTAGACTGGGCTTTATGGTGGAGAGGACAGTACGTCCTCAGCCATGGCACCAATTTCAGTGCTGGAGTGGCGTTTTTATTCTCTCCCCTTTTAAATGTTAAGATTATTTTAAACTCAGAGATTATCAAAGGCAGAGTTTTAATGGTTAAAGCTGAACTGGAGGGTCACACTTTTAATCTGATTAATGTGTACGCACCAAACCAGGGCTCTGAGCGGGGAGAAGTTTTTAAAACTCTCCAAGAAGAAATAAATAAGCTTGACAACAGAGAGTGTGTGATTTTAGGAGGAGACTGGAACTGTTGTACAGATGTGACTCTGGACAGAACAGGAGAGGAGTCACACTTCCAGTCGTCCTTGTTTTTATCTCAGCTTGTAAAGAAGAGTCACGTGGTGGATGTGTGGAGGATGAAACACCCTGACGTCAGACAATACACGTGGGTGAAGATGTCAGATGGTCGAGTCAGTGCTGCTCGTCTGGACAGATTTTACCTTTCTGATGTTTTTACTGCACGTGTTTTTAGCTGTCAGATCCTCCCTGTGGTTTATTCAGACCATCACTTAGTTTTAATGGAGCTGGTTTTATCTCACACACAGAAATCCATCTCTTTCTGGCACTTTAATGTTAAACTGCTGCAGGATTTTACTTTTTGTGAGAATTTTAAGTTGTTCTGGGAGTACTGGAGATCCAAGAAGGCGGATTTTAACTCTTCTAGTCAGTGGTGGGAGGTGGGAAAGGCCCAGATCAGGGTCTACTGTCAACAGTACTCAGCCTACTCCACTGTTAAAACTCAGAAAGCTGTGCAGGAGTTAGAGGAGGAGATCAGGGACAGGGAGAGTGTCTCTGTCTCACACAGTGACTCCCAGAACATTTTAATTAAAGAAAAAAGAAAAGAGCTGAGCTCTCTTTTAAATGAAAGAGCTAAAGGAGCTCTAGTCCGAGCTCGTTTCATCAAACTCCAGGACATGGACGCGCCCTCTTCCTTCTTCTTTAACCTGGAGAGATCTGCGGTCGAGAGGAGGAGGATGGTGTGTCTCCGTCTTCCTGATGGAACAGTCACCACAGAAGCAGCGCAGATGAGGAAGCATGCAGTGGACTTCTACACAGAACTGTTCAGGGCGGACAGTTGTGATGAAGCGGCTGCTGCAGAGCTTCTCCATCATCTTCCTCAGCTCACTGTCGGAGACCAGGAGGTGCTGGACCGTGACATCAGCCTCGATGAGGTGACCTCTGCTGTGTTCCAGATGGCATCAGGGAAATCTCCAGGAGTGGACGGTTTACCTGCTGACTTTTTTAAACACTTCTGGAATATTCTGGGACAGGACCTACTAGATGTTTTTAAAGAGTCTTTTAAAAGGGGGACACTTCCGTTTTCCTGTCGGCGTGCGGTCCTCTCACTGCTCCCCAAAAAAGGAGACTTGACTCTTTTAAAGAACTGGAGGCCAGTGGCTCTTTTATGCTCGGACTATAAAATTTTATCAAAGGTTTTATCCAACAGACTGAAAACATGCCTGGAGTTTTTAATCGGTATAGAACAGTCTTACTGTGTCCCGGACAGATCCATGCTGGACAACCTGTTTTTAATGAGGGACGTTTTTGACATTTGTGAAATGGAGGGGTTGAAGGCTGGTCTGGTCTCTCTTGACCAGGAGAAAGCGTTCGACCGCGTGGACCACAACTTCCTGTTCTCCACCCTGCAGGCCTTTGGTGTTGGTGGGAGTTTCCTGTCCTGGGTGCAGCTGCTGTATTCCGAGGCATGTTGTGTGGTGAAGGTGGGAGGAGGCTTGAGCAGTCCCATTCCAGTCAGGAGAGGGATCAGACAGGGCTGCCCCATCTCGGGACAGCTCTACAGCATCACCATTGAGCCCCTTCTGTGTAGGCTGAGGAGCAGGCTGGGGGGTCTGGTTCTGGCCGAGCTGGGCCAGAGTCCTCCAGTTGTTGTGTCAGCCTATGCAGACGACGTCAATGTTTTTATTAAAGACCAGAGAGACGCTCAGGAACTAGAAAGTAGCCTGTCGCTATATGAAAGAGCGTCTTCTGCCAAAGTGAACTGGGGGAAAAGTGGGGCCTGTTTGCTTGGTCGCTGGGACCCTGGTAATCTTCCTGGTCTTCCAGGTAATCTCCAGTGGGGGCGGGGGGGCATCAGGGTTTTGGGGATCCACTTAGGCAGTAGAGAGGTGCAGAGACAGAACTGGGTGGGAGTGCTGGACAAGGTTGAAGCTAAGTTGTCTAAATGGAAATGGCTGCTCTCTCAGTTGTCATACAGAGGCAGAGCCCTGATAGCTAACAACCTGGTTGCCTCGACTCTGTGGCACAGGCTGGCGGTTCTGACGCCACCATCGGGGCTGTTGGAGGAAGTGCAGCGGCTCCTGGTCAACTTCTTCTGGTCTGGTCAACACTGGCTGAAGGCATCGGCCCTGTACCTTCCTGTGGCAGAGGGGGGACAGGGACTTATTGACACTGTGTCCAGAACCACTGCCTTCAGGCTGAAGGCTGCACAGAGGCTGCTGTACGGCAGCAACCTCTGCTGGTTCCCCACCGCACGGATCCTGCTGAGGAGAGCCGGACGTCTGGGGCTGGACAAGCAGCTCTTCCTAATGGAAACCTTTTTACAGTTCTATGATCAATGCCTGGCAGACACTAACCACCACCAGAACTCCTGACCCCACACCCGGAAGGTGGTTATATGAGGAACCAATTTTCTTCAACAGGTTTCTGCCACCACACACACTGTCTTCTGCCACCCTCAGGACTAAGTTTGTTGAGGCTGGAATAATAAAACTGGGTCATCTCGCCAAAGCCTCCCAACATGAACTCTGTGAGATCACGGACATCAGGTCTTCCAGAGTTCTGCAGAAGATTGTGGAGGACGTCTGGCAGTATCTGTCTGCGCCGCTCAGAGCTTTCACAAGGAACCGTACTCTGACTGACCAATGGGATGATGACTGTGAGTACGTATTCCCCTCCCTGTCTGTCAGTCCTGCTGTAGACGGGTGGACAGAACAGCGTGGGCTGCTTCTGTCTCTGTTTTCAGCGCCTGTGACAAGAAGCAGCTCTATCTAAGCTGCGTGAAGGTTCTGAACCTGCGCTCGCTGGCTGGTGTCCTGGAGTCCAGGTGGACCCGGGTGTTTTCTGCGGGAACTGTCTCTGAAGGTAACTGGAGGCTCCTGTATAAGCCCCCCGTTGAGAAACGGGTGGGGGACCTCCAGTGGAGGATCATACATGGAGCAATAGCTACAAACAGACACATAGCTCGCCTTGATCCAAACACTGGGGAGGGATGTCCCTTCTGCCAGCGGGGGGAGACCCTGGAACATCTGGTGCTGCTCTGTCCTCGACTGGAGAGCTTATTTAAACTACTGCATGAGTGGGTGGAGCCTCTGGGGTTAGCTTTTGCTTCCCCTCTCTTTGTCTTTGGCCCTAAGTACAGAGCCAGCAACAAGCACACCCTGGTTCTGGTCAACTTCCTGTTAGGAATGGCCAAGTTGGCAATCTGGAGGACCAGGAGGAGTCAGCTGTCTGGTCAGGGCTGGACCGATGTGGTCCAGAGCGTGAAGGGCCTGGTGGCCACTCGTCTTAGAGTGGAACACGCCTTCTGTACTTTGACTGGGCAGCTGGACGCCTTCAGGTCTCAGTGGGCAATCAGACAGGTTTTATGCTCACTGGCAGAAGACGGTTCACTGGTCCTTCATTTTTAACTGTGTGTGTGTGTGTGAGAGGGTGAGAGTGTGTATGCGCGTATGTGAGTAATTGAACATCTGTTTTCTTTTTGATCGCTCGATTGTTTTTGATTGAGTAATTAATTAATTAATTGATTGGTTGATTAATTGATTAATCACTTAATTGGTTGCTTGTGATATTTATATTTTTATTTATATTTATTATTCATCCATACCTCTACATTTGTCAGTAACTTATTTTATGTTAAATGGAAAAATAAATGTTGTGTTAAAAGTCAAAAAAAAAAGTCTCTCTCTCTGGTCCTCTCTCTCTGGTCCTCTCTCTCTCTGGTCCTCTCTCTCTGGTCCTCTCTCTCTCTGGTCCTCTCTCTCTGGTCCTCTCTCTCTGGTCCTCTCTCTCTGGTCCTCTCTCTCTGGTCCTCTCTCTCTCTGGTCCTCTCTCTCTGGTCCTCTCTCTCTGGTCCTCTCTCTCTTGTCCTCTCTATCTCTGGTCCTCTCTCTCTGGTCCTCTCTCTCTTGTCCTCTCTATCTCTGGTCCTCTCTCTCTGGTCCTCTCTCTGGTCCTCACCCTCCGTCTCTGTGCCTCTTCCTTGTTTCCAGTGAAGAGTGGTAAGAATGGGAAGCCTCACGTGCTGACGCTGCAGGACCTGGAGCAGGAGAGTCTGCAGTTTGACCTGGCTGCAGCTTCTGTGGAGGAGCTGTTCGAGTGGTACAAGGTGACCTGGGACATTACTCAGAGAGAAATCAGCAAACAGTACAGCAGGGAACAAGAGGTGAGAGAAAACCAACAAAGCAGTGAAGTGTCAGCATCAACAGGGAGTGGCTTCTTTTTTCTGTCTTTTTTTTGCCCAATCACAGATGAGGCAGCAGGTGGAGGTGGAGAAGAAGGACGAGGTTGCCAGGGAGATGTCGGAGCTGGTGGTCTACTGTCAACCACGCAGCAAAGAGAAGGACCGCTTCGGTGAACACCAACTCTTTCTACTTCTAGACCTTAACCACAGAGTCACAGCTGAAACACACTCAATGCAAACAAGCCATACGCGTGTGTGTGCTGCTGTGATGTCTGGTTCTGGTCTGTGAGGGCCCCTCATGTTCAGAACCACAGGGAAGACACACTGGAAATGTCCATGATATCTTCAGAACATGTTTAGCACTTTATCTCACTGTTAAGACGGCTGTTTTTCACTGTGATCTGAAGTTTGTAAACCACTCACTCTCCCACACCAAAGTCCACAGAGAAAACCAGTGATTTTAGCTGTGGGGACACAGGAGCTGCTGGTCCTCTGCTGCCTCGTGTGGTCACTTTGTGTCACTGAGGTCAATCTGACCAATGGATTTTAAAAGCCTAAGTGACAAAATCAGACATTAGAACTTAGTGATGGAGGCAGCAGAGGATCAACAACTCCTGTGTGTGTGATGTTAAAATCACTGGTTTTCTCTATGAGGTTTGGTGTGGGAGAGTGAGTGGTTTACAGAAGTCTGTCTCACAGTGAGATAAAGACGTGAACGTGTTCTTAAGACATCGTAGACTTAAACTGATGAAGAGATGAAACTGATGTTTATATTCATATTTCTCCATTTCTCACACTCGTCTTTATTTTCGTGTTTATTTTTTTATTTCTCTCATATTTGTCCTGTAAAAGCCTCGTCTGTGCATCGCAGCATACAACCACGTTCTGAAACATCACTTATCTGTCTCTGTTTCTACAGACAGTTACAGCTATAAAGAAATCCGCTCCTTTGTGGAGAACAAGACTCCAGGGAAGAGCCGCACCAAGGACTTCCTGCAGTACAACAGCAAGGCTCTGAGTCGCGTTTACCCCAAAGGCCAGCGTGTGGAGTCGTCCAACTACGACCCTTACCCACTGTGGGCCGCCGGATGTCAGATGGTGGCGCTCAACTTCCAGACTGCAGGTAGAGGAGTTCACCTGGGCTCAGGTGTCTGTTTGTCCTGCAGACATTCAGAAACACAAAAATCACCAATCCAGTGGACAGTTAAGGAATAACAGGGTCAGTGAGGGTCGAGACACACACAGTCAAAGTTTATACCGTGTGTGTGTGTGTGTGTGTGTGTGTGTGTGTGTGTTCAGATAAATACACCCAGTTGAACAGCGCCCTCTTCAGTTTGAATGGAAGCACAGGTTACGTGTTGCAGCCGGAATTCATGCGCTACGACACCTACGACCCTCATCAGGAGAAGAACAAGGTCAAGTACAATATCGGAATCCGGGTACGTTTGCATGCGCACACACACACACACGCACACACACACACACCATGGTTCGACTGTACTTTACAAGGTTGAAACAATAATAGCAGGCAATTAAAATAACAATTATGTTAAAACTAGACAATTCTGCGGCGAAATGTTGATGGTACCTGCTTCTTTCTGCCAATTTTGGGTGGATTTAAACTTTAAAACTTTAAGTATTTAGACAAAGTGGTATTTTGGTGGAATCAGCCTTTAAAACTCCAAGTTTTATAGGAGTGAGAGAGAGAAAGAGAGAGAGACTCACAAGCTCCTCCCCATTTCCCTGAAAACCTCTGAAAAACAGAGTTAATAAAGTTGTTAATAAAGTTGTCTTATTTCAAGAACGGCTGATGCTAGAGAGTAAATGTTTGATGCGTGAGTGTCAGGAGGCTTTCAGCAGCTCCCACATTTACATTTGTGACAAACGGCTGTGAGCTGACAGAGAGACGACAGTTTTAAAATCACCCTCGTCTTGATTTTTCCAAAACTCCAAAGCAGAGCTTGGACCAGAACTCTCTGCGCTTTTAGGTGATTTTAAGAAAAACTGCAAGTCACATGAAAATGAAAACAACACACAAGGTTAGACGACAACCACTGCAACATGTTTATGTAGACATTTTCTGAGTAAGGTGGAAATTGTGGGCAGGAGAAGAGTTGGTTTTTTTTCTCGATCTCAGAAGAGTGTGTCACTCTAGCATCCCGCTGACGCACAAAATACACACTCATTATAAAATAAGAAAACGTCGGAAAAAAAGTACAAAATGTAAACTGCGATTGTTGGAAAATTGAAATATGTATCAAAACTTTGACTTGGTGAGAAAGGTCCAGAGTCTTGTGACCCGTTTAAAGTTCCAACCACATCTCTACGTTAAAGTATGACCACACTGTGACGCTCCAAAGTGGGCTTGGTTTTATAATAATAACAACAAGGCAGTCACAGATGGTAGACTTCACCCAGTCATGCAACAAGCCTCTGGCGCCCTCTGTTGGTCATGTTGGCAAGTGCACACACACACACAGAGCCACAAAAACAATACTTCACTGAAGTAATAATTATATAATATTATACAAACAATTCAGACAAGTTTGCATTAGCAGCATGTGAGCAATTTTTTATTTCCCAAACAATGTAACAAAGTGAGTACATAAGTAAGTACATATGTAAGTACATATGTAACAAAGTGAGAACATAAGTAAGTACATATGTAAGTACATATGTAACAAAGTGAGTACATAAGTATGTACATATGTAACAAAGTGAGTACATAAGTAAGTACATATGTAACAAAGTGAGTACATAAGTAAGTACATATATAACAAAGTGAGTACATAAGTAAGTACATATATAACAAAGTGAGTACATAAGTAAGTAAATATGTAACAAAGTGAGTACATAAGTAAGTACATATGTAACAAAGTGAGTACATAAGTATGTACATATGTAACAAAGTGAGTACATAAGTAAGTACATATATAACAAAGTGAGTTCATAAGTAAGTAAATATGTAACAAAGTGAGTACATAAGTAAGTACATATGTAACAAAGTGAGTACATAAGTATATACATATGTAACAAAGTGAGTACATAAGTAAGTACATACGTAACAAAGTGAGTACATAAGTAAGTACATATGTAACAAAGTGAGTACATAAGTAAGTACATATGTAACAAAGTGAGTGCATAAGTAAGTACATATGTAAGAAAGTGAGTATATAGGTATGTACATATGTAACAAAGTGAGTACATAAGTAAGTACATATGTAACAAAGTGAGTACATAAGTATGTACATATGTAACAAAGTGAGTACATAAGTAAGTACATATGTAACAAAGTGAGTACATAAGTATGTACAATTGTAACAAAGTGAGTACATAAGTATATACGTATGTAACAAAGTGAGTACATAAGTAAGTACATACGTAACAAAGTGAGTACATAAGTAAGTACATATGTAACAAAGTGAGTACATAAGTAAGTACATACGTAACAAAGTGAGTACATAAGTAAGTACATATGTAACAAAGTGAGTACATAAGTAAGTACATATGTAACAAAGTGAGTACATAAGTATATACATATGTAACAAAGTGAGTACATAAGTAAGTACATACGTAACAAAGTGAGTACATAAGTAAGTACATATGTAACAAAGTGAGTACATAAGTAAGTACATACGTAACAAAGTGAGTGCATAAGTAAGTACATATTTGAAAAAGTGAGTACATAAGTATGTACATATGTAACAAAGTGAGTACATAAGTAAGTACATATGTAACAAACTGAGTACATAAGTGCATATGTAACAAAGTGAGTACATAAGTATGTACATATGTAACAAAGTGAGTACATAAGTAAGTACATATGTAACAAAGTGAGTACATAAGTATGTACATATGTAACAAAGTAAGTACATAAGTAAGTACATATGTAACAAAGTGAGTACATAAGTATGTACATATGTAACAAAGTAAGTACATAAGTAAGTACATATGTAACAAAGTGAGTACATAAGTAAGTACATATGTAACAAAGTGAGTACATAAGTATGTACATATGTAACAAAGTGAGTACATAAGTATGTACATATGTAACAAAGTGAGTACATAAGTAAGTACATCTGTAAAGTAAGTACATGGTGATGTCGTGGTGCAGGTCATCGCTGCCAGACATCTTCCTAAATCCGGCCGCAGCATCGCCAGTCCCTTTGTAGAGATGGAGCTATACGGACACACGGAGGACAAGTTCAAGACCCTCGTCTGTCGTAAGGATGATGACGATGATGATGATAACGACCATGATGACCATGATGATGAAGATGCAGTGAGTGATGTTGTTTTCTGGCCTGTGCAGATGATAACGGTCTGAACCCCGTGTGGAAATCCCCCTCCGACCCGGTCCTCTTCACCGTGTACGAGCCCGAGCTCACCTTCCTGCGCTTTGTCGTCAACGAGGAGGACATGTTCTCTGAGGCCAACTTCCTGGCCCAGGCCACACTTCCTGTCAAAGGAATACGCTCAGGTGAGGAAGAGACAGACAGACAGACAGACAGAGTGACAGAGAGAGAGACAGACAGAAGCTCAGGATCAGAAAACAAAAGTTTAATGGACTAGATTTTAAATCAACTGTGATGCAACTAAAGATCAGGAAACAGCAAATAATTCAGAGGTCAATTTAAAATTCATTTAAAGTCGACATAGACCGGAAGCTCCAATTAACGCTGCGTTTGTGTGTGTATCTGCGTCATTACCTCGTTTATGAGGTAGCACTTTGAGGTTTGTTTTTCAAATGTAAAGTGCAATACAAATAAAATCTATTATTATTATTATAAACCCTAAAGTTTCAGAACAAACAGTTCAGCCACTGCTGAGAAAATAGTGTTGTATTGTTTTCCTGGGCTCTGCAAAGCGGATCAGCACTTCCTTAGTTTGATGTCGTCATCAGTATACCTCACCACTCCTCTCACCACCGTAGCGCCTCCTGGTGCGGGCACTAGTCCGGGCACATCCGGTTGTGTACATTCAATCGCAGAAGAAGAAGAACTACTCTCGTTGTAGCTGCTGAGATGCAGAGCATCCACCGTGCCAGAGGGGGAGCTGTGTATCTGAGAGCTGGCCTACCAATTACGTCACTTCCAGGTACCTGGCCAATCACAGGACAGTGGGAAAGCTCTCGTTGGCTGGCCAATCACAACACAGTCCACGTTCTGGGGGTGTGGTTTTGGTCTGAAACAGCGCGGCTGACGAGAGCGTCAGTGAGGAGATATTTTGATCGGCTCGTTATCAGCGATTAGGAGGTTTTTAACCATGAAAACAAGTTAATATATGTAAGTAGACCTCCATAACTAACATATATGTGACCATGAAAACAAGTTAATATATGTAAGTAGACCTCCATAACTAACATATACGTGACCATGAAAACAAGTTAATATATGTAAGTAGACCTCCATAACTAACATATACGTGACCATGAAAACAAGTTAATATATGTAAGTAGACCTCCATAACTAACATATATGTGACCATGAAAACAAGTTAATATATGTAAGTAGACCTCCATAACTAACATATACGTGACCATGAAAACAAGTTAATATATGTAAGTAGACCTCCATAACTAACATATACGTGACCATGAAAACGAGTTAATATATGTAAGTAGACCTCCATAACTAACATATATGTGACCATGAAAACGAGTTAATATATGTAAGTAGACCTCCATAACTAACATATATGTGACCATGAAGACAAGTTAATATATGTAAGTAGACCTCCATAACTAACATATACGTGACCATGAAAACAAGTTAATATATGTAAGTAGACCTCCATAACTAACATATATATGTGACCATGAAAACAAGTTAATATATGTAAGTAGACCTCCATAACTAACATATATGTGACCATGAAAACAAGTTAATATATGTAAGTAGACCTCCATAACTAACATATATGTGACCATGAAAACAAGTTAATATATGTAAGTAGACCTCCATAACTAACATATATGTGACCATGAAAACAAGTTAATATATGTGAGTAGACCTCCATAACTAACATATATGTGACCGTGAAAACAAGTTAATATATGTAAGTAGACCTCCATAACTAACATATATGTGACCGTGAAAACGAGTTAATATATGTAAGTAGACCTCCATAACTAACATATATGTGACCGTGAAAACGAGTTAATATATGTAAGTAGACCTCCATAACTCACATATATGTGACCATGAAAACAAGTTAATATATGTAAGTAGACCTCCATAACTAACATATATGTGACCATGAAAACGAGTTAATATATGTAAGTAGACCTCCATAACTAACATATACGTGACCATGAAAACGAGTTAATATATGTAAGTAGACCTCCATAACTAACATATACGTGACCATGAAAACGAGTTAATATATGTAAGTAGACCTCCATAACTAACATATACGTGACCATGAAAACGAGTTAATATATGTAAGTAGACCTCCATAACTAACATATACGTGACCGTGAAAACAAGTTAATATATGTAAGTAGACCTCCATAACTAACATATATGTGACCGTGAAAACAAGTTAATATATGTAAGTAGACCTCCATAACTAACATATACGTGACCATGAAAACAAGTTAATATATGTAAGTAGACCTCCATAACTAACATATACGTGACCATGAAAACAAGTTAATATATGTAAGTAGACCTCCATAACTAACATATACGTGACCATGAAAACAAGTTAATATATGTGAGTAGACCTCCATAACTAACATATACGTGACCATGAAAACAAGTTAATATATGTGAGTAGACCTCCATAACTAACATATACGTGACCATGAAAACAAGTTAATATATGTAAGTAGACCTCCATAACTAACATATACGTGACCATGAAAACAAGTTAATATATGTAAGTAGACCTCCATAACTAACATATACGTGACCATGAAAACAAGTTAATATATGTAAGTAGACCTCCATAACTAACATATACGTGACCATGAAAACAAGTTAATATATGTAAGTAGACCTCCATAACTAACATATACGTGACCATGAAAACAAGTTAATATATGTAAGTAGACCTCCATAACTAACATATACGTGACCGTGAAAACAAGTTAATATATGTAAGTAGACCTCATAACTAACATATACGTGACCGTGAAAACAAGTTAATATATGTAAGTAGACCTCCATAACTAACATATACGTGACCGTGAAGACAAGTTAATATATGTAAGTAGACCTCCATAACTAACATATACGTGACCGTGAAAACAAGTTAATATATGTAAGTAGACCTCCATAACTAACATATACGTGACCGTGAAGACAAGTTAATATATGTAAGTAGACCTCCATAACTAACATATACGTGACCGTGAAGACAAGTTAATATATGTAAGTAGACCTCCATAACTAACATATACGTGACCCTGAAAACAAGTTAATATATGTAAGTAGACCTACATAACTAACATATACGTGACCGTGAAAACAAGTTAATATATGTAAGTAGACCTCCATAACTAACATATAAGTGACCGTGAAAACAAGTTAATATATGTAAGTAGACCTCCATAACTAACATATACGTGACCGTGAAAACAAGTTAATATATGTAAGTAGACCTCCATAACTAACATATACGTGACCGTGAAAACAAGTTAATATATGTAAGTAGACCTCCATAACTAACATATACGTGACCGTGAAGACAAGTTAATATATGTAAGTAGACCTCCATGACTAACATATACGTGACCGTGAAGACAAGTTAATATATGTAAGTAGACCTCCATGACTAACATATACGTGACCGTGAAGACAAGTTAATATATGTAAGTAGACCTCCATGACTAACATATACGTGACCATGAAGACAAGTTAATATATGTAAGTAGACCTCCATGACTAACATATACGTGACCATGAAAACAAGTTAATATATGTAAGTAGACCTCCATGACTAACATATACGTGACCATGAAAACAAGTTAATATATGTAAGTAGACCTCCATAACTAACATATACGTGACCATGAAAACAAGTTAATATATGTAAGTAGACCTCCATAACTAACATATACGTGACCATGAAAACAAGTTAATATATGTAAGTAGACCTACATAACTAACATATGTGACCATGAAAACAAGTTAATATATGTAAGTAGACCTCCATAACTAACATATATGTGACCATTAAAACAAGTTAATATATGTAAGTAGACCTCCATAACTAACATATACGTGACCATGAAAACAAGTTAATATATGTAAGTAGACCTCCATAACTAACATATACGTGACCATGAAAACAAGTTAATATATGTAAGTAGACCTCCATAACTAACATATATATGTGACCATGAAAACAAGTTAATATATGTAAGTAGACCTCCATAACTAACATATACGTGACCATGAAAACAAGTTAATATATGTATGTAGACCTCCATAACTAACATATATGTGACCATGAAAACAAGTTAATATATGTAAGTAGACCTCCATAACTAATATATATGTGACCATGAAAACAAGTTAATATATGTAAGTAGACCTCATAACTAACATATATGTGACCATGAAAACAAGTTAATATATGTAAGTAGACCTCCATAAATAACATATACGTGACCATGAAAACAAGTTAATATATGTAAGTAGACCTCCATAAATAACATATACGTGACCATGAAAACAAGTTAATATATGTAAGTAGACCTCATAACTAACATATATGTGACCATGAAAACAAGTTAATATATGTAAGTAGACCTCCATAACTAACATATACGTGACCATGAAAACAAGTTAATATATGTAAGTAGACCTCCATAACTAACATATACGTGACCATGAAAACAAGTTAATATATGTAAGTAGACCTCCATAACTAACATATATGTGACCATGAAAACAAGTTAATATATGTAAGTAGACCTCCATAACTAACATATATGTGACCATGAAAACAAGTTAATATATGTAAGTAGACCTCCATAACTAACATATATGTGACCATGAAAACAAGTTAATATATGTGAGTAGACCTCCATAACTAACATATATGTGACCATGAAAACAAGTTAATATATGTGAGTAGACCTCCATAACTAACATATATGTGACCATGAAAACAAGTTAATATATGTAAGTAGACCTCCATAACTAACATATATGTGACCATGAAAACAAGTTAATATATGTGAGTAGACCTCCATAACTAACATATATGTGACCATGAAAACAAGTTAATATATGTAAGTAGACCTCCATAACTAACATATATGTGACCATGAAAACAAGTTAATATATGTAAGTAGACCTCCATAACTAACATATATGTGACCATGAAAACAAGTTAATATATGTAAGTAGACCTCCATAACTAACATATATGTGACCATGAAAACAAGTTAATATATGTAAGTAGACCTCCATAACTCACATATACGTGACCATGAAAACAAGTTAATATATGTGAGTAGACCTCCATAACTCACATATACGTGACCATGAAAACAAGTTAATATATGTGAGTAGACCTCCATAACTAACATATATGTGACCATGAAAACAAGTTAATATATGTAAGTAGACCTCCATAACTAACATATATGTGACCATGAAAACAAGTTAATATATGTAAGTAGACCTCCATAACTAACATATATGTGACCATGAAAACAAGTTAATATATGTAAGTAGACCTCCATAACTAACATATATGTGACCATGAAAACAAGTTAATATATGTAAGTAGACCTCCATAACTAACATATATGTGACCATGAAAACAAGTTAATATATGTAAGTAGACCTCCATAACTCACATATACGTGACCATGAAAACAAGTTAATATATGTAAGTAGACCTCCATAACTAACATATATGTGACCATGAAAACAAGTTAATATATGTAAGTAGACCTCCATAACTAACATATATGTGACCATGAAAACAAGTTAATATATGTAAGTAGACCTCCATAACTAACATATATATGTGACCATGAAAACAAGTTAATATATGTAAGTAGACCTCCATAACTAACATATATGTGACCATGTTAGCAGCTCACTCTCCCACACCAAAGTCCATCGAGAAAATCAGTGATTTCAACATCACACACACAGGAGTTGTTGATCCACTGCTGCCTCCATCACTAAGTTCAAATGTCTTATTTTGTCACTTTGGTTCTTGAAATTCTTCATTTCAATTTATGTCAGTGACACACAATGACCACACAAGGCAGCAGTAGACCAGCAGCTCCTGTGTCCCTGTGAGCTAAAATCACTGATTTCCTCTATGGGGTCTGGTGTGGGAGAGTGAGAGGTTTACAGACATGTGACGTAGATATCGTAAAAATGCATTTTATTTACAGGTTACCGCTCTGTTCCTCTGAAGAATGGATACAATGAAGACTTGGAGTTGGCCTCACTCTTAGTCAATATCAGTGTGCAGCAGGCAGGGGTGAGAACACACACACACACACACACTCACACACGCACACACACAGGTTTGACTCTGTCCTCCTGTCGCTCAGAGGACAGACGAGGAGCTGTACTCGTCTTCAAGTCAGCTGAGGAAAAAACAGGCTGAGGTGAGCGGCGAGCTCTTCCTGTACGACACTCAAACCAACATTCAGCTGTCCACGCTTCCTCGCCAGCAGAGCCAGCTCACCAGAGAGTTCAGCACCAGCGAGAGACACAGGTGAGACAGATGTGCCGCAGGTGTGTGAGTCACATGACGCCAGCGCCGCCCTCTAATCATCTTATTATTCTGTCTCCAGGACAAAGGACAAGAAAGTGAACAGCAGTAAATTCTACTCGTGATGTGGATGATAAAGTGCTAGAGGACGGAAACATGACTCAGCAGAAATGGCTGTGTTCCTCCTGCCTGAGCGACTCAGCAACTTTTCCACCTGTTTTCATTTTCATACCAACATTCACACAAAAACCATTATATTTATGACGGATTTTACATATATACGTGTGTACATATATATACACACATATATATATATATATATATATATATATATATACACACATGTATATATATGAAATAAAAATGATTGAGAAACATGTAAATGAACTGATTATTTAGACGCTTTTGCGACTGATGTGTTTTTCTTTGCGTCGCCACAGACGCCCAAAGTCACCCTTGATATAATATTTTGTATTTGTATTTATTTTTAATTATAGACAAAGTTCTGCTTGCTGTACTCACAGAGGAGCCACTGTTGACTTTAATAATGATGATAAAAAGGAGAGGTTTAAGCTGTTATGTTCTCTGCAATGTTTATGTTGTAGCTTTGACCATTTAGTCACATTAACAGGAAACTTAATGTTTAAATACCACGTGTGTGTGTGTTTGTGTGTGTGTGTGTGACCTCCACATAAATAGTTTAAATAAATTGGTGTAACTCAAACATTTATGTTGTTTCATATTTATTTCCTCGATGAAGAATAAAGAAGAAGATTCGTGAAAAAGAAATAATAACTAAAACAAAGAAGAGATGGTGATGGTTTATGAAAAAAGATCAACACGTTGTCATTAGAAAGTAAGATGTTACATTTTAGTATGTCGTCCAAATTGTGAAAAAAAGTCATAGTTCAGTATGTCGTCCAAAAAGTCACTAATAAGTCATAGTTAAGTAACTCGTCCAAAAAGTCATAGTTTAGTATCTCGTCCAAAAGTCACCAAAAAGTCATAGTTTAGTATGTTGTCCAAAAAGTCACAAAAAGTCATAGTTCAGTATGTCGTCCAAATTGTGAGAAAAATGTCATAGTTTAGTATGTCGTCCAAAATGTGACAAAGGTCATAGTTAAGTTTGTCGTCCAAAATGAGACAAAAAGGTCATAGTTCAGTATGTTGTTCAAATTGTGAGAAAAATGTCATAGTTTAGTATGTGGTTCAAAATGTGACAAAAAAGTCATAGTTAAGTATGTCGTCCAAATTGTGACAAAAAGTCATAGTTTAGTATGTCGTCCAAAAAGTCACAGTTTAGTATGTCGTCCAAAAATTCAGTTTAGTATGTTGTCCAAAAAGTCACCAAAAAGTCACAGTTTAGTATGTCGTCCAAAAATTCAGTTTAGTATGTTGTCCAAAAAGTCACCAAAAAGTGATAGTTTAGTATGTCGTCCAAAAAGTCATAGTTTAATATGTCATCCAAAAAGTCACAAAGGACAGTCATCCAAAAAGTCACAAACGACAGTGTATGTCGTCCAAATTGTGAGAAAAATGTCATAGTTTAGTATGTCGTCCAAAAAGTCACCAAAAAGTCATAGTTTAGTATGTCGTCCAAAAAGTCACAGTTTAGTATGTCGTCCAAATTGTGAGAAAAAAGTCAGTTTAGTATGTTGTCCAAAGAGTCACAGTTAAGTATGTTGTTCAAATTGTGACAAAAAGTCATAGTTTAGTATGTCGTCCAAAAAGTCATAGTTTAGTTTTTTGTCCAAAAGGTCACCAAAAAGTCATAGTTTAGTATGTCGTCCAAAAAGTTACAGTTTAGTATGTCGTCCAAAAAGTCACCAAAAAGTCATAGTTTAGTATGTCGTCCAAAATGTGTCAAAAGTCAGTTTAGTTTGTCATCCAAAATGAGACAAAAAGGTCATAGTTTAATTTGTCGTTCAAATTGTGACAAAAATGTCATAGTTTCGTCTGTCATCCATCATGAGACCAAAAAGTCATAGTTAAGTTTGCCATCCAAAAAGTCACTAAAAAGTCAGTTTAGTATGTCGTCCAAATTGTGACAAAAAAGTCATAGTTTAGTATGTTGTCCAAAAAGTCATAGTTTAGTATGTCGTCCAAAATGTGACAAAAAAGTCATAGTTTAGTATGTCATCAAAAAAGTCAAAGTTTAGTATGTTTTACAAAGAGTCACAAAAAGTCATACTTCAGTGTCTCGTCCAAATTGTGAGAAAAATGTCATAGTTTAGTATGTTGTTCAAATTGTGCGAAAAATGTCATAGTTTAGTATGTCGTCCAAAAAGTCATAGTTTAGTTTGTCTTCCAAAAGGTCGTAGTTTATTTTGTCGTCCAAAAAGTCACCAAAAAGTCATAGTTTAGTATGTCGTCCAAAAGATCACCAAAAAGTCACTGTTTAGTATGTCGTCCAAAATGTGACAAGTCAGTTCAGTTTGTCATCCAAAATGAGACAAAAAAGTCATAGTTTAGTATGTTCTCCAGAGTCACAGTTTAGTATGTCGTCCAAAAAGTCATAGTTTTGTATGTTGTCCAAAGAGTCACAGTTTAGTATGTTGTCCAAATTGTGACAAAAAAAAGTCATAGTTTAGTATGTCTTCCAAAAAGTCATAGTTTAGTATGTTGTCCAAAAAGTCAGTTTAGTATGTTGTCCAAATTGTGAGAAAAATGTCATAGTTTAGTTGTCCAAAGAGTCACAGTTTAGTGTGTTGTCAAAATTGTGACAAAAAGTCATAGTTTAGTATGTCGTCCAAAAAGTCACCAAAAAGTCATAATTTAGTATGTCGTCCAAAAAGTCATAGTTTAGTTTTTTGTCTAAAAAGTCACCATAACGTCATAGTTTAGTATGTTTTACAAAAAGTCACTGTTTAGTATGTCGTCCAAAATGTGACAAGTCAGTTTAGTTTGTTGTCCAAAATGAGACAAAAAGGTCATAGTTTAGTATGTCTTCCAAAGTCACCAAAAGACAGTTTAGTATTTCGTCAAAAAAGTCATAGTTTAGTTTTTTCGTCCAAAAAGTCACCAAAAAGTCATAATTTAGTATGTCGTCCAAAAAGTCATAGTTTAGTTTTTTGTCCAAAAAGTCACCAAACGTCATAGTTTAGTATGTTTTACAAAAAGTCACAGTTTAGTATGTCGTCCGAATTGTGACAAAAAAGTAATAGTTTAGTATGTCATCAAAAAAGTCAAAGTTTATTATGTTTTACCAAAAGTCACAAAAAGTCATACTTTCAGTATCTCATCCAAATTGTGAGAAAAATGTCATAGTTTAGTATGTCGTCCAAAAAGTCACAGTTAAGTATGTCGTCTGAATTGTGACAAAAAAGTCACTGTTTAGTATGTCGTCCACAATGTGACAAAAGTCAGTTTAGTTTGTCGTCCAAAATGAGACAAAAAGGTCATAGTTTAGTCTGTCATCCATCAGGAGACAAAAAAGTCATAGTTTAGTATGTCGTCCAAAATGTGACAAAAAGTCATACTTCAAGTCTCGTCCAAATTGTGAGAAAAATGTCACAGTTTAGTTTGTCGTCCAAAAAGTCATAGTTTAGTTTGTCTTCCAAAAGGTCACCAAAAAGTCAGTTTAGTATGTCGTCCAAAATGTGACAAGTCAGTTTAGTTTGTCGTCCAAAATGAGACAAAAAGGTCATTGTTTAGTATGTCTTCCAAAGTCACCAAAAGGACATAGTTCAGTATGTCATCAAAACGGTCATAGTTTAGTATGTCGTCCAAAATGTGACAAAAAGTCTTACTTTAGAATGTTATCCAAAAAGTCACTAATAAGTCAGTTTAGTATGTCATCCAAATTGTGACAAAAAGTCATAGTTTAGTATGTATTCCAAAAAGTCACCAAAAAGACAGTTTAGTATTTCGTCAAAAAAGTCAGTTTAGTATGTCGTCCAAATTATGACAGAAATGTCATAGTTTAGTATGTCGTCCAAAAAGTCACCAAAAAGTCAGTTAAGTATGTTGTCCAAATTGTGACAAAAAGTCATAGTTTAGTATGTCTTCCAAAAAGTCAGTTTAGTATGTCGTCCAAATTGTGACAAAAATGTCATAGTTTAATATGTCGTCCAAAAAGTCACTAAAAAGTCAGTTTAGTATGTTGTCCAAATTGTGACAAAAAGTCACAGTTTAATGTCATTCAAATTGTGACAAAAAAGTCATAATTTAGTATGTTGTCCAAAGAGTCACAGTTTAGTATGTTATCCAAAAAGTCATAGTTTAGTTTGTCCTCCAAAAAGTCGTAGTTTAGTTTGTAGTCCAAAAAGTCACCAAAAAGTCATTGTTTAATATGTCGTCCAAAAAGTCACAGTTTAGTATGTCGTCCGAATTGTGACAAAAAGTCTTAGTTTAGTATGTCATCCAAAAAGTCACCAAAAGACAGTTTAGTATTTCGTCCAAATTGTGACAAAAAGTCATAGTTTAGTATGTCATCCAAAAAGTCATAGTTTAGTATGTCGTCCAAAAAGTCACTAAAAAGTCATAGTTTAGTATGTCGTCCGAATTGGGACAAAAAAGTCATAGTTTAGTATGTTGTCCGGAGTCACAGTTTAGTATGTTGTCCAAATTGTGACAAAAAGTCATAGTTTAGTATGTCGACCAAATTGTGAGAAAAATTTCATAGTTTAGTATGTCGTCCAAAAAGTCATAGTTTAGTATGTTGTCCAAAGAGTCACAGTTTAGTATGTTTTCCAAATTGTGACAAAAAGTCATAGTTTAGTATGTCGTCCAAAAAATCATAGTTTAATGTCGTCCAAAATGTGACAAAAAAGTCATAGTTTAGTATGTCGTCCAAATTGTGAGAAAAATGTCAGTTTAGTATGTCGTCCAAACTGTGAGAAAAATGTCATAGTTTAGTATGTCGTCCAAAAAGTCACTAAAAAGTCATAGTTTAGTATGTTGTCCAAATTGTGACAAAAAGTCATAGTTTAGTATGTTGTCCAAAGAGTCACAGTTTAGTATGTTGTCCAAATTGTGACAAAAAGTCATAGTTTAGTATGTCGTCCAAAAAGTCACCAAAAAGTCATAATTTAGTATGTCGTCTAAAAAGTCATAGTTTAGTTTTTTGTCCCAAAAGTCACCAAACGTCATAGTTTAGTATGTCATCAAAAAAGTCAAAGTTTAGTATGTTTTACCAAAAGTCACAAAAAGTCATACTTCAGTATCTCGTCCAAATTGTGAGAAAAATGTCATAGTTTAGTATGTCGTCCAAAAAGTCACAGTTAGGTATGTCGTCTGAATTGTGACAAAAAAGTCAGTTTAGTTTGTCGTCCAAAATGAGACAAAAAGGTCATAGTTTAGTCTGTCATCCATCAGGAGACAAAAAAGTCATAGTTTAGTATGTCGTCCAAAATGTGACAAAAAAGCATAGTTTAGTATGTCATCAAAAAAGTCAAAGTTTAGTATGTCATCAAAAAAGTCAAAGTTTAGTATGTCATCAAAAAAGTCAAAGTTTAGTATGTTTTACAAAGAGTCACAAAAAGTCATACTTCAGTATCTCGTCCAAATTGTGAGAAAATGTCATAGTTTAGTATGTCGTCCAAAAAGTCATAGTTTAGTTTGTCGTCCAAAAGGTCACTAAAAAGTCAGTTTAGTATGTCGTCCAAAAAGTCACAGTTTAGTATGTCGTCCAAAAAGACACAGTTTAGTATGTCGTCCAAAAAGTCAGTTTAGTATGTCGTCCGAATTGTGACAAAAAGGTCATATAGTTTAGTATGTCTTCCAAAGTGACCAAAAGGACATAGTTCAGTATGTCATCAAAAAGGTCATCGTTTAGTATGTCGTCCAAAATGTGACAAAAAGTCTTAGTTTAGTATGTCATCCAAAAAGTCACCAAAAAGACAGTTTAGTATTTCATCAAAAAAGTCATAGTTTAGTATTTCATCAAAAAAGTCATAGTTTAGTATGTCATCCAAAAAGTCACCAAAAAGACAGTTTAGTATGTCATCCAAAAAGTCACCAAAAAGACAGTTTAGTATTTCATCAAAAAAGTCATAGTTTAGTATGTCGTCTAAAAAGTCATAGTTTAGTATGTTGTCCAAAAAGTCACTATAAAAGTCATAGAAATACAAATAAAAACCAAAGCGACAGTTTTCCAATATTTTGAAACAACTTTATTTAAAAACACAATGGCTGTTGAGCACAGTTCACCTCTGATATGATTATCTGGCAGGATTAGAAACTAAATTTTCAGGTAAACAAATGAAAAAAGTAGTTGCACTTTTCTTAAAAAAAAGAAAACAAAAAAAGAAAAAGCTCAAGCTTTTATTCTGAAATCTCAGCTCGAGACAGCTTCAGTCAAATGTACCAGAACAGGTGTTTCTCTCTCTCTATTAAAAACAATAAACAACGTTAACCACACCCTCGACAGGCAGATCCTGGTCTTAACCAATCACAGAACAGCTGCTCAGGGTTTCTCCATTTCAGTCGATAGTGATCAGACCCTTTTATCATATTTCAAACCAAAACAAAATGACAAAATAAAAAGACAACGCAGCGACATGTACATGCAAAAAAAAAGTTTGATTAATCAAATCAAAATCTTAGAGGATATTACGCAATGAAAACATATTTCTGAGACAACAGTGCACTTTGTGTTTTAAAAAAGAAACCAAACCACACACACGTTAAGATAAAGGCGACGTCAGAGAGAGAGAGAGAGAGAGAGACAGTCAAAAACTGTTCAAAGGGAGGAGAAGACGTCTATTTACACTCGTATTTACATCATACACGATACGAAAAAGAGAGCGCAGCGCAAGGTCCAAGAGTCGGAATCAAACAAACGAAAACTAACAAAATGGCACTCAATAAATAAACTCCTCATCACCGGGACACGTCCTGTCTGCGGCCAGAGTGTCACGACAAATGCCCAGAGTGTCGCGACAAACGCCCAAAGCATCACGACAAACACCCAGTGTCGCGACAAATGCCCAGAGCATCACG
Organism: Solea solea; assembly: GCF_958295425.1. Lineage (NCBI taxonomy): Eukaryota > Metazoa > Chordata > Actinopteri > Pleuronectiformes > Soleidae > Solea > Solea solea. Next base: position 1,216,047 of record NC_081145.1, on the reverse strand, counting down.
ACAAATGCCCAGAGCGTTGCGACAAACGTCCAGAGCGTCGCGACAAATGCCCAGAGCGTCGCAACAAACGCCCAAAGCGTCACGACAAACGTCCAGAGCGTCGCGACAAACACCCAAAGTGTTGCGACAAACACAAACACCCAGAGCGTTGCGACAAACCCCCCGAGTGTTGCAACAAACACCCAGAGCGTTGCGACAAACACCCAGAGCGTAGCGACAAACACCCAGAGCGTAGCGACAAACACCCAGAGCTTTGCGACAAACACCCAGAGCTTTGCGACAAACACCCAGAGCGTAGCGACAAACACCCAGAGCGTAGCGACAAACACCCAGAGCTTTGCGACAAACACCCAGAGCGTTGCGACAAACACCCAGAGCGTTGCGACAAACCCCCCGAGTGTTGCAACAAACACCCAGAGCGTTGCGACAAACACCCAGAGCGTAGTGACAAACACCCAGAGCGTAGCGACAAACACCCAGAGCTTTGCGACAAACACCCAGAGCGTTGCGACAAACACCCAGAGTGTTGCGACAAATGCCCAGAGTGTTGCGACAAACACCCAGAACGCTGTGACAAACGTCCAGAGCGTTGCGACAAACACCCAGAGCTTTGCGACAAACACCCAGAGCGTTGCGACAAACACCCAGAGCTTTGCGACAAACACCCAGAGCGTTGCGACAAACACCCTGAGTGTTGCGACAAATGCCCAGAGTGTTGCGACAAACACCCAGAACGCTGTGACAAACGTCCAGAGCGTTGCGACAAACACCCTGAGTGTTGCGACAAATGCCCAGAGTGTTGCGACAAACACCCAGAGTGCTGTGACAAACGTCCGAGCATCATGGAGGTCGACATGAATAAATAACGTCGCAAAAAAGAATAAAAAGGGAAATGTGACTTTAACTCTCTTATTTATTTAGATTTTATTTCAAGAAATCAAACGGTCTAAGAGTTCCGACAAAGAGACGCACGCATGACGACAGGAAAAGAGAGGAAACGTGGACACAGTGAGTTCCAGTTTCAGCTGTGGCGCCCCCTAGAGGCACAATTACAAACTGTTTGTTGACTGTGAAAAAAAACACCCAACTAAAAAAATGTAATATTTTTGTCTGCTTCAAACATGGACACCTGTACAAATGTCACTTCCTGTCTCGACATCAACCAAGATTTGGACTTTTGTCGTTTTTTGGGGGACTGTCGCCATGACGACCAGGGACCGCGACAGACTTTTGTTTTTGTGACTTGTCCTCAGAACATGTTTAAAAAAAAACTCTTTACCTCAGCAGGGGGCGGGCAGGTGAAGCAAGGGGACGGGGTCAAGAGACGTGACGGCGTCATTTTAGTAAAACAGCGGCCGTAAGAAAAACTAAAGATATTCAACGATGTTTGGCAATGTGTCCTCGTCCTCCTCAAAATAAAGTTTGTACAAAAGAGAGAGAGAGACAGAGACAAAGAGAGAGAGACAGAGAGCGAAAGCGGAGGATCTGAAAATATACACCTCTCAGCTGGTGATGAGTCCACAGTCATGGCGCCCTCTAGTGTTGGCTTCCCAAAATAACAGGACGACGTGTGTAACTTGAATTAATCAGAGACAAAATAATTTTGTTTGTTTGTTTTTCCAAAGACAAACTTATATAAATATGAGGCCGTCGCAGACGCCCGGCTACTGCTACAGCTACAGTCCTCTTAAATAACAACGGGACATCGTGTGTGTGTGTGTGTGTGTGTGTGTGTGTGTGGGCACTTCTCTTCATCTTTTAATATAGAAACACAAACGTTATGAAAACACAGATGTTTCTGGAAAAATACGTCCGTTCACGTCGATAAAAACCATGTTTTTTTTGTTTGTTTTGTTTTTTCCCGCCCATTTTCATGTGTGGATTTGAGGAATTAGGCCCCGCCTTCTTCGCCTCATTTTCCCCCAAAGAAAGACGTGAGGGTGACCCGGCGTGTGTGTGTGTGTGTGTGTGTGTGTGTGTGTGAGACTGGAGGAGGAGGAGTGGAATGTGACCGACTATGTCCAACCTTCACCACATGAGGGCAGCAGAGAGGCAGGAGTCCTCATGACGGTGATGATGGCGGCGGGGGTTTGGTGGGCAGAGGAGAAGGCGGAGAGAGAGAGAGAGAGAGAGACTGTCTGAGCTGTGATTCGCTGGCTCCTTCCACTCCCTCTGATCACGCCGGTACTTCGGCAGAAGTATGGCGAGCAGCGAGGTCCATGAAGACGTTTGCTGTAGAAAAAAAGTCCAACAGGGCTGATGACACCCGGGGGGGGGGGCGGGGGATTGAAGCTGACAGAGGCTCCTCCTCCTCTGGCGTGAACATGGTCAGAGTTTTTTCCTGTGGTTCTTTGTCGTAGCGATGGCGGTCGTGTTTTGTATCGGCACGCGCGTGTGTGTGTGTGTGTGTGTGTGCGCGCGATGTGGGAGTGGGCGTGGCTTCACCAGGCCTCAGTGTAACGGACATCAACGTCTTTCAAGTTGGGCAGTTTGGCCTGTGGACGAAGACAAAGACAAAGAGGACAAAGTGAAAGTTTGCTCCCGTTTACGTCATTTTTTTCTTTGCGTCATTTATTGCGTATTTATTATTTACTATTCCTCGGATGCGAATGGCCAAAATGGACGCCAAACTTCCAAAAGGCCGACTCCCTGTTGAGTTGAGGCCATGGTTACGTCGACTTTTTACTGACATCTTTCCACAGAAGTTTTGGGGGATTCGGTGGAACTCAATTTTGCCTCTGTTTTCACAGAGGGCGCTATAGAGCCATTGAGCAGTGCACAGACTATGTCTATATCACATGTTTGGCAGACCTGACCTCCATGAAAAGGTTATTGAGTTTTTATGCTCGTTAAAAATGACCGCAAAGCCACAGATAGAATCTGAAGGATTAACGTTAGGCTCCTCGCACGTCTGGGCCCCTAATAAACACTTGATAATAGTTCAGTGATGTTTAAGTAAGGATTTATTACAGTGAAACAAACGTTTAACTCCACAGACGTTAATAAATGTCAACATTAGGCTAAAAAAACGAACGTTTTTCTTATATGACGACACCAATTAAAAAAAAATGAATGGAAAAATGAGTGATGACTTTGGTTCACTGTAATAATCTGTGAGATTATGCAAAGGGTTTTGTTTTCCCAGGAGATTATTTGGAGTGTAAAAAGGTTAACAATGTTGTGCAGAATGGTTTCTGTGTTTGTTTACCTTGAGGTCCTCGTACGTGTCGGCGGTGAGTTTGGTGCTGTTCATGTTCAGACTGCACAGACTCTTCATGGCTGAAACACACAGATTAAACAAATCTAAGAGAATCCACGTCAGTTTAAGTCTACGACGTCTTCAGAACACGTCCACGTCTTTATCTCACTGTGAGACAGATGTTTGTAAACCACTCACTCTCACACACCAAACCTCATAGAGAAAATCAGTGATTTTAGCTTGTCTGTCTACTGCTGCCTCGTGTGGTCACTTTGTGTCACTGACGTACATCGGAACAAAGGATTTTAAAAGCCGAATTCACTAAAGTAAGACATTAAAGGGGACATATTATGCAAAATCAACTTTTAAACATTTGAATACTTACATTTGGGACTCTAGAGGCCCTACCAGTCGCCAAAGGAGATAACACTCGATGTTGAATTCCCTGCACTTATGACGACACAATGCGCATTTCACCGCGAATGTTACCACCCCACCAGGAAGTTTACTTGGAGAGCTCCACCTTAACTCCACCTTAGCTCCACCTTAGCTCCACCTTAGCTCCACCTTAGCTCCACCTTAGCTCCACCTTAGCTCCACCTTGTCCCTGCGAGAGTGCAGGCGAGGGAGGAAGAGCGGTATTATGTCAACACGGAGGGACAAGTGTGCTGTTGGTGGCTGCACAGTGGAGCACAGTGTTTTACAGAGGATTTTATATATGAAGCTAATGTGCCGGATAAAGTCAGCAAACGTGTGTTTGTGTGTTCGCACCACTTCACATCAGACTGCGGCCAGCGGTCGCCGTATTTAGTCAGCGACCGTATTTCACCGACGTACAAACACACACATTGTTAAGAAAAGGTCACATAGAGGTCATAACTGACCATTCTGACACGTCCTGTTGCAGTCTACATACTACAACTTCTTCCGTAGCTTCCTCTTGTTCAGGGTCGGACTCAGGTTCAAACATATATGGTTGAACCGCAATGTTTCCTCCACCAGCCATGTTCCTCCCACAGTTCACACTCAACTGTTGTTATGGTAACGCGAGTGTGCCGGCGTTAACACACCCCCTGGAAGAAGTGGGCGTGTGTTTGCCTGTGTCTCATTTGCATATAAAGGGACCAGGCACAAAACCGAGCGTTCTGAAAGGGGCGGGTTTAACAGGGTTATTGAACTGCTATGATGCTTCATCCTTATGGTATTTTGACCAAAGCATGTCACTGACATGTTCATTAGGACACCAGGGAACTAGTTTCACATGGAGAAATAGGGTATAATATGGGACCTTTAAGACATCACAGACAGCAGCAGTGGGCAGCAGTGGATCAACAACTCCTGTGTGTGTGACGTTAAAATCACTGATTTTCTCTATGGGCTTTGGTGTGGTGAAAAACAGATTAGTATATCTATCTATAAAACGTTATGCATGATGTCATCTTCATGGATCAAATAGTGTGTGTGTGTGTGTGTGTGTGTCTTACAGCTGAGAGCCAGCAGACCAGCGTCAGTAACTGGAGTCTCACACAGGTTGAGCACCTGCAGACAGACCAGGTGCTCGGACAACAACCTCAGCCCTGCGTCTCCAAACTGACACAAACACACAAAAACAGGCATTATTATTACTGCTGTTATTATTATTATTGTTATTATTATTACTGCTGTTGTTATTATTATTACTGTTGTGGTTATTATTACTGCTGTTATTATTATTGTTATTATTATTACTGCTGTTATTATTATTATTACTGCTGTTATTATTATTGTTGTTGTTATTACTGCTGTTGTTATTATTATTATTATTACTGCTGTTATTATTATTATTGTTATTATTATTACTGCTGTTATTATTACTGTTGTGGTTATTATTACTGCTGTTATTATTATTGTTATTATTATTACTGCTGTTGTTATTATTATTGTTATTATTATTACTGCTGTTATTATTATTGTTGTTGTTATTACTGCTGTTGTTATTATTATTATTATTACTGCTGTTATTATTATTACTGCTGTTATTATTATTATTGTTATTATTATTACTGCTGTTGTTATTATTATTGTTATTATTATTACTGCTGTTATTATTATTATTGTGATTATTACTGCTGTTATTATTATAATAGCTGTTATTATTATTATTGTGATTATTACTGCTGTTATTATTATTGTGATTATTACTGCTGTTATTATTATTATTATTGCTGTTATTATCATTGTGATTATTACTGCTGTTATTATTATGATTATTACTGCTGTTATTATTATTATTGTTATTATTACTGCTGTTATTATATTACTGCTGTAATTATTATTACTGCTGTTATTATCATTACTGCTGTTATAATTATTGAGATTATTACTGCTGTTATTAATACTGCTGTCATTATTATTATTGTTATTACTGCTGTTATTTTCATTACTGCTGTTATTATTATTGGGATTATTACTGCTGTTATTATTATTTCTGCTGTTTTTATCATTACTGCTGTTTTTATTATTATTGTGATTATTACTGCTGTTATTATCATTACTGCTGTTTTTATTATTATTGTTATTATTACTGCTGTTATTATCATTACTGTTATTATTTTTATTGCTGTTATTAATATTATTGTGATTATTACTACTGTTATTATCATTACTGCTGTTTTTATTATTATTGCTGTTATTATTATTGTGATTATTATCATTACTGCTGTTTTTATTGTTATCATTACTGCTGTGATTATTACTGCTGTTATTATTGTTGTGATTATTACTGCTGTTATTATTATCATTACTGCTGTTATTGTTATTATTGTTATTATTACTGCTGTCATTATCATTACTGCTGTTTTTATTATTATTGTGATTTTTACTGCTGTTATTATTGTGATTATTACTGCTGTTATTATCATTACTGCTGTGATTATTATTATTGTTATTATTACCGCTGTTATTATCATTAATGCTGTTTTTATTATTATTGTGATTATTACTGCTGTTATTATTGTGATTATTACTGCTGTTTTTATTATTGTGATTATTACTGCTGTTATTATTATTGTGATTATTACTGCTGTTATTATTATTATTATTGTTATTATTACTGCTGTTATTATCATTACTGCTGTTTTTATTATTATTGTGATTATTACTGCTGTTATTATTGTGATTATAACTGCTGTTATTATCATTACTGCTGTTATTATTATTATTGTGATTATAAATGCTGTTATTATCTTCACTGCTGTTATTATTGCTGTTATTACTGCTGTTATTATCATTACTGCTGTTTTTATTATTATTGCTGTTAACATTATTGTGATTATTATCATTACTGCTGTTTTTATTGTTATCATTACTGCTGTGATTATTGTGATTATTACTGCTTTTATTATTATTGTTGTGATTATTACTGCTGTTATTATCATTACTGCTGTTATTGTTATTATTGTTATTATTACTGCTGTTATTATCATTACTGCTGTTTTTATTATTATTGTGATTTTTACTGCTGTTATTATTGTGATTATTACTGCTGTTATTATCATTACTGCTGTGATTATTATTATTGTTATTATTACCGCTGTTATTATCATTACTGCTGTTTTTATTATTATTGTGATTATTACTGCTGTTATTACTGCTGTTTTTATTATTATTGTGATTATTACTGCTGTTATTATTGTGATTATTACTGCTGTTATTATTATTGTTATTATTACTGCTGTTATTATCATTACTGCTGTTTTTATTATTATTGTGATTATTACTGCTGTTATTGTGATTATAACTGCTGTTATTATCATTACTGCTGTTTTTATTATTATTGAGATTATTACTGCTGTTATTATTATTGTGATTATTACTGCTGTTATTATTGTGATTATTACTGCTGTTATTATTATCATTTCTGCTGTTATTATTATTATTATCATCATTACTGCTGTGATTATTATTATTGTTATTATTACTGCTGTGATTATTATTATTATTGTTGTTTAGGGCAAACACAAGCAAGACATGTGAGATCTGCTGCTGCTGCGCTCACACCCAATGTTTTTGAACATCACATCTGTGTCAAGTGTGAACACAGCGTTCTGTGTGTGTGTGTGTGTGTGTGTTTACCTGCGTGGACCACAGGTTGAGCTGTTTGAGTGAAGGCAGCTTGATGAGCTGCTCGGCACAGGCACTGGTGACGTTGGTGAAGGCCAGGCTCAGGTTCTCCAAATTCCCAAAGGAGCCTGAACTCAACAGACGAGCCAGATCTGCATCCTGAGGTGCGTTCAAAAACAAACAAGCAGACAAAAACCAAACACAGGCATTTAATGTGGAACGCGTGGAAAGTGTCAGAGGTCTCTCGGTGTGTGATCTCACCGTGGACTTTGAGGGCAGAGTCAGTCGAGTGGGGCCTCCTTTTCTTTGCTGAGGACACAGAGAAATGCTTGTCAGACAGTAGGTGGTGTAAGTGTGCAGCTGCAGAGCAACATGGTATTGATTATTTTCTTATTTTCTAACTAATAAAGAACGTGTTTTCATGTCTCTGCTCTGTCGAGACTAGAAGTGCAAGTACTAACCGATTATTAATCAATTACTAAATGTTTTCAATATTGAAAAAAGTTTCTGTAGTTTTTCTGCTTCTTAAATGTGAATATTTTCTACTTTCTGTCATTTTTCAGCTTCTTAAATGTGAATATTTTCTACTTTCTGTCATTTTTCAGCTTCTTAAATGTGAATATTTTCTACTTTCTGTCATTTTTCAGCTTCTTAAATGTGAATATTTTCTACTTTCTGTCATTTTCAGCTTCTTAAATGTGAATATTTTCTACTTTCTGTCATTTTTCAGCTTCTTAAATGTGAATATTTTCTACTTTCTGTCATTTTTCACCTTATCAAATGTGAATATTTTCTACTTTCTGTCATTTTTCAGCTTCTTAAATGTGAATATTTTCTACTTTCTGTCATTTTTCAGCTTCTTAAATGTGAATATTTTCTACTTTCTGTCATTTTACAGCTTATCAAATGTGAATATTTTCTACTTTCTGTCATTTTACAGCTTATCAAATGTGAATATTTTCTACTTTCTGTCATTTTACAGCTTATCAAATGTGAATATTTTCTACTTTCTGTCATTTTACAGCTTCTTACATGTGAATATTTTCTACTTTCTGTCATTTTACAGCTTATTAAATGGGAATATATTTTCTACTTTCTGTCATTTTTCAGCTTCTTAAATGGGAATATTTTCTACTTTCTGTCATTTTTCAGCTTCTTAAATGTGAATATTTTCTACTTTCTGTCATTTTTCAGCTTATCAAATGTGAATATTTTCTACTTTCTGACATTTTTTCAGCGTCTTAAATGTGAATATTTTCTACTTTCTGTAATTTTCAGCTCTTACATGTGAATATTTTCTACTTTCTGTCATTTTTCAGCTTATCAAATGTGAATATTTTCTACTTTCTGTCATTTTTCATCTTATCAAATGTGAATATTTTCTACTTTCTGTCATTTTTCAGCTCTTACATGTGAATATTTTCTACTTTCTACAGATTTCTCTGCAATGATTTTTTCACACATTTGAGAATATCATCATTTCCAGGTCGGACAAACACTGATCAACATTTTTCCACATTTTCAGGACCAAACGATTGTGGATTCATGTCGAAATGAAGGTTTAGTTGCAGCCACAATAACTCACCAGCTCTTTGAGTTCTCTCTGTCGGTCACACAGCTGCTCGTACATGCGGAGGCCGACCTGCGTGCTCTCCAGAGTGGAGATGATCTGAAGTTGTGTGTCTTTGTTGTCGATGATGTTGTACTCCAGCATCAGACACAGGATCTGGACACACACACACACACACACACACACACACACACACACTTTGAACGTCACAGGTTCAGAGCGTTCAGACGTGCTCGTCTCACAGTGAACATGAGGACGAACCTCGACCATGGTCTGGTTTCCTCTCAGGGCCAGCAGCATACAGGGACCCAGCTTGTTTTCAGCCAGAGACAGGAGGAACTTCTTGGTCTTGTAGCAGGAGCCCATCAGGATATGAACCTGGAGGAGGAGGTGGAGACAAGTGGACACACACTTATTACCATAACTCCTACAGCGTTTGTAAAGTGATACGTGACCAACTTCACGATAAGGCTGATCACAAACACACGTGCGTTCCATTTGTCATCGGAACTCGGAAATGCCCCCAAACAAACGTGACTTTTCACTTTGATTGTCGTATTTTTGTTCACATTAAATCAGTCGTAGGTGTGTGTGTGTGTGTGTGTGTGTGTGTGTGCAGACACACTCACCATACTGGCAAACAGCTCTCCATCATCATCACAGGCCACGCCTCCTGGACTGTAGAGCTGGAACCAGCCGTCTTTACCTGAACGCACACTGAGGAGGCAGGAGTGAACCTGTGGAACACACACACACACACACACTGTCACTGAGGAACGCACACACACAGACAGTCACTGAACACACACACACAGACAGTCACTGAACACACACACAAAGACACAGACAGTCACTGAACACACACACACACACACTCACACACAGACACAGACAGTCACTGAACACACACGCACACACACACACGCACACAGACAGTCACTGAACACACACACACACACGCACACAAACAGTCACTGAACACACCCACACACACACACACACACACACACACACACACACCACAATTACTACTGGCCTAATCCTAATCCTAACCCTAACCCTAACCTCAACCTAACCATGAAACATATCTTCACCTTAAAATGTTGTAATTTACGTTATGGGGACTTGCTTTTTGTCCCCACAAGGAGGACAAGTCCCCATAATGTGACTGTGTAAACAGGTTTTGGTCCCCACAACATTAGTAATACCTGGTACACACATACAGACAGTCACTGAACACACACACACACACACACAGACAGTCACTGAACACACACACACACACACACACAGGCACACAGACAGTCACTGAACACACACACACACACACACACACACACACACAGACAGTCACTGAACACACACACAGACACAGACAGTCACTGAACACACACACACACACACACACAGACAGTCACTGAACACACACACACACACACACACACACACACACAGCCACAGACAGTCACTGAACACACACACACACACAGACAGTCACTGAACACACACACACACACACACACAGACACAGACAGTCACTGAACACACACACAGACACAGACAGTCACTGAACACACACACACACACACACAGACACAGACACAGACAGACAACACACCTCCTGCCTGGGGTCCTCTGCAAACCTCTGAATGACATATTTCAGTTCCCTGTTCAGACAAAGAGACACAGACGTCAGGTTGTTTTCATGTGAGAATCGTCTGTGAAAATACAGACATACTGTAATATACTATAATATAATATACTACTGTAATATAATATACTATACTGTAATATACTATAATATAATATACTATACTGTAATATACTATAATATAATATACTATACTGTAATATACTACTGTAATATACTATAATATAATATACTATACTGTAATATACTATAATATAATATACTACTGTAATATAATATACTATACTGTAATATACTATAATATAATATACTATACTGTAATATACTATACTGTAATATACTATAATATAATATACTATACTGTAATATACTACTGTAATATACTATAATATAATATACTATACTGTAATATATTATAACATAATATACTATAATATAATATACTATACTGTAATATACTATAACATAATATACTATACTTACTTTGTGAATTTGGCGTGAGCGAGGGCTCTGAGAGAGGGAGAGATCAGAGGCAACAAAGTGTAAGTCTATGTCACATGTTGACGTGTTTATGTCACTGTCAGACTTTTCCTTGTGTAAACTGAAGTTTGTGAACCACTCACTCATGCGTGATTAACATCACGCACGCACACACACACGCACCCGCACGCACACCCACGCACACGTGCACACACACACACACACACACACACAGGAGTTGTTGATCACTACGAAGAGGCCGCGGCATCGTCAGAGGAACTATGAAATACGCGTGAGTCACATAATAATATTTTTAGGTCTCAAACAAATGTTTGAGCCTGAAAAGTTTTGATTTCATTCTATAATACTTCTATGTTTTAAAAACTACAAAGGTTTGAACTTTGAGAGTGTTTAAACTAGTGAGAAAAGTGTATAAAGTGTGTGGCGAGGGGTTTTACAGCCTTAAAACATATATAATAATTGTAAAAAATAAAGCTGACTACTTCGCGGATTTCGTCTATTGCGGGTTATTTTTAGAACGTAACCCCGAGATAAACGAGGGATCACTGTATCTGCAAACATTTGTTGAACAGATGAAACAGTTTGTCTGTTTAACACAAATCTTGTGTTGCATCACTTCATTAAGTGTTTGAAAGACATGGAACGGGACTCGACTGTCTCGTTAGCGCTCCGATAAAGCAAACGTCACATGTTCTGCCCGCGTGTGCGTGCGTCTACGTGTCGGTGTGTGACTCATTATGTCCTCAGCCACACGGTTCTGGGAGTATTGTTGCTTTTGCTAATGACGCCCCGAGCCGTTGGCCTGGCAACCGCGGTGCAGGTGAGCAACAGGTGAGCAACAGGCGAGCAACAGGCGAGCAACAGGCGAGTCCCAGCGTCGCCGAAAACAAGTGGCAATCCCGGCAGAGTTAATGATGCGCGCCGCCGCTCGCTTTCAAATAAGGCTCGCGGCTGCTTTTAGCCAATTATGAGGCGTCCTCTGGGGAGGGAGGAGCCGCCGCTCTACCTCATGACCCCCGGGGGGGCGTGCCGATGTTTCTCACCCACGTCAGCAGGACCCTGCGAGGAACACCGGCATGTCCCCCGAGACGGAGACGCGACCAGGTGGACATAAATGAGGAAGGTGAGCCGGCGCTCGGGGACAGACGCGAAAAACACGGAACTGTTACGAGTAAAAATATTTACAGCGACGACGTCTTCTCAGAGAAAAGTCGACGTTTAAAGAAATCCCGAGGAAATCTCACACTGCCGTCTACAGGGAGAGACTGATTTTACCCACTTAATAAAATCTACTTCAGTTTAAGTCTACCACGTCTAAGAACACGTCCACGTCTTTGTCTCACTGTGAGACAGACGTTTGTAAACCACTCACTCTCTCACACCAAACCTCATAGAGAAAATCAGTGATTTTAGCTGGGGGGGGACACAGGAGCTGCTGGTCCTCTGCTGCCTCGTGTGGTCACTTTGTGTCACTGAGGTCAAACTGAACAAAGGATTTCAGATGCTGAGATCACTGAGACATTAAGACATCGCTAACTTAGTGATGGAGGCAGCAGTGAATCAACAACTCCTGTGTGTGTGTGTGTGATGTTAAAACCACTGATTTTCCTTATGGACTTTGGTGTGGGAGAGTGAGTGGTTTACAGATGTCTGTCTCACAGTGAGATAAAGACGTGGACGTGTTGTTAAAGACATCGTAGACTTAAACTGACGCAGATTTTATCGTGCAGTGGCTCTTCTTTTCCTCGTGTCCTCACTGGCAGCCATGTTTCCACTGAAGGCGTGCTCGCCTGTGTCTCTGTCTCAGCAGCAGGGGGCGCTAACAGCGCAGCCATACAACCACACTGTAGTACCTGCCTTGTGTCTCATCTACTAGAGGTCAATGTAAAATTGATGAAATTCAAATAATAAAATTCAGCTGTTATCGGTACTGTAACATGTGTGTGTGTGTGTGTGGACTCACTCTTTGGGGTAAGGGATGGGCTGCAGCAGACTGGCCAGAGCAGGTCTCCAGTCATCGTAGTCTGACCTGACGGACACAGACGGACAATAAAGAGTCATTGTGAGGACGAACAGAAGGGGGCGTCGCCCGTACGAGTGCGACCACGAAACAAAGAGAAAGGAGCGGCAGCTGTAACACGAGCAGCGCTCACATGACGCAAAAACACACAGGCTCCGCCTCCAACGCTGACCAAAGGCACAGATGCTATCACGGGCAACTGCTGCTCCAGTTTCATGCAGTGTGTAACAGCACATTAATCCAGGTTAAAGGGATATTTCACTTCTTTTGTGTGGTTGTATGACACTGGAAACTACACAGAGAAACACATTTATGCCACTTAACAAAAGAGTCATGTCACAAAATCTACGTCAGTTTAAAGTCTATAATATCTTCAGCACATGTCCACGTCTTTGTCTCACTGTGAGACAGACTCACTCTCCCACACCAAAGCTCAGGACACACAGGAGTTGTCGATCCACTGCTGCCTCCATCACTAAGTTCAAATGTCTGATTTTGTCACTTCCGCATCTGAAGTACTTTGTTCAGATTGACCTCAGTGACACAAAGTGACCACACGAGGCAGCAGAGGAGCAGCAGCTCCTGTGTCCCCGCAGCTAAAATCACTGGTTTTCTCCATGGACTTTGGTGTGGAAGAGTGAGTGGTTTACAAACTTCACTTTGCTGTCTAACAGTGAGATAAAGACGTGAACGTGTTCTTTAAGATGTCGTAGACTTAAACAGACGTAGATCTTTTTGAGTGAGTTTTTTATTAAGTGGCTAAAACCCTGAAAACAATAAAAGCTACAGATTTAAAATAAAGCTGAATCTTTTGTGTCTCAGTGAGCCTCAGCCTCTTAACAGCAGCAGGGGGCGCTCACGTGAACTCACAGCATTTTGAGGATGAGCGCGAAGCAGCCGAGCACGCGGTCGGCCTGCGCCGGCAGCTGGATGGACAGCATGTTGACAGCCGGGCTGACCAGCAGACAGTCGATAAGGTTGGGCTCACTGTCGCCCCCTGATGGCGGACCCTTCCGCTTGGCATTGGCCGAGTTGTTGTTGCGCTCCAGCTCCACCAGGATTTCACTGGAATTGACGACGGAGGGCGGAGGGGAGAGAGGCAGGGAGGGGGCGGGGTTAGAGTTGGCGGGCAGTGACGGCTGAGGGGGGGCGGGGTTGGTAGAGAGAGGGAGGAGGGTGGTGGGCGGCGGTGTGGGAGGTTCGGGCCGCAGGAGGCGGAGCGGCATCGGCGGCTTGCGGTCGTTTTGTTGCTGGCAACCGTTTCTGATCTCCTTCAGCGAGGGGGAGTTGTCCCGGCTGCAGGGAGGGAGGAAACGGAGACACGTGATTGGACGACACACACACACACAAACACGACAATCAATACTCACATAAAGCTGGGGTGGGCAAGACTCGTCGCATCAGATAAGACCAAGGTTCAAATAAAGAAAGTCAACGACCTCAAGTAAATAAACAACAAGAATCGAGTTGTATCCTCACGTAGCTAACATCTAGTGAGTCTTAAGCTCCTCCCACCAGAACTCTTTAGAGTTAAAAGAGCAGTTAGCTTAGGATTAACCTTAGTAGAGTACCGAGTTCAGCCTTAGCCCCAGGAGAAGGGTTAACTTAACATTTCCTCTAGTAGTTAGTTAAGCATGAACCCTATAAGAGTAGTTAGCTTAGCATTAACCTCAGCACAGTGGTGATGGATTGTGTTTACCTGTGCGTTACTGCTGTGAGTCATGTGATCATTTTCAGCAGACGGCTTGTTTTAAAGTGTGATTAAAGGTCATTATGGAATTATTGACATGTGTTGCGTAGCGCAGCTTTAATGCATGTAAAACAAAGGAAGCCTAAAAATAACAGAGTGAGCTTTAATGAGAGGAAGGAAAAAGAGAAGGAAGCGACGCTCCGGAGACCCGGCTCCTCTGAGAGCGCCAGCTTTGGAAAAATGAGCGGACACTGTTTCATCTCTGAGGTGACCAAGCTAATGATGCTAATGGGAGGGGGGTTAGGATTAGATCATTAGATCGTTTAAATTTGAATCACAACAATGAGGTCGGTAATAAAAAGCATAAACATTCGTTCACAGAGTTATGCAAATGAACAAACAAAAAGTAGGATTATTGTTTAATATTTTAGAAGTGAGAATCTCTTAAAAAAGGGAACCCCCGTGACCGAGACTTTTTAAAATCGCAAATCCCCGACATCACTTAACCAAATTCTTCCACTGTAGAAAAAGCATGTCGCCATTCGCACAATCACTGAGACATTTACTGTTAATCGGTCGTACACATGTTGCTACACTGTGTATGTGCGTAGAACACCACGTGAGGGCCGCCCCCGAAATACAGTTCCGACTTCCGATGTAAATGGAATGCAGCATACTGTGTTTTGTCTGCAAGTAATTACACTGAATGTGTTTGTCTTACGAATCATTATCATGATATTAATAATTTAACTGAAGGATTTCTTGCACTAAAACCTCGACATTTATCTAATTTGACAAAAAAAATGTCAGAAACAGAAACCGGAAAGCGTAGAGTTGTGTTTTCAATCATCTCGTGTATTTTCCCCATGAGATTTTTCCCACTAAAACAAATTTAGAAGAGATAAGTGTAACGACATTATGGCGTGATGTGATTATCTGTGCAGTTAATTCAATCTGTTTCCTGCCGTGTTTGTTTTTCGTTGCTTCTTACAGGAGAAAAATGAACGGCCGTCTCTGTCGTACGATGATGAATGAGTTTATGGCGGTAAACGACATAATGCGCTCGGTGATGAGCCACTTTCCCGGCAGCATCTGCAAATCACTGTTTGCTTCCTTCACATTTGTCCGACAACATGCGGGAAATTACCGATCACGTGTTTGACTAATCAATGAAGAAAAAACATGAACAAATGAGCAGCTGAACACACACACGCACACGCACACACACACACAGAGACAGAGAGGAGAGGATGACGTCTGCCGTTTGTCATTAAAGTGACAGAATTAACTAAGATAATGAAGCAGGTTTATCTTTTACAGTTAAAGGCTCAGTGAACACAATCTGATTCTCATCAATAATGATAACATCGAGGACCAGATTCTGGATTCTGCTCCTCTGGTCTTTGTTTCCAGATTCTTCCAGATATATATGTATATAATGCACGTAAAACAAACACACACACGTAGGGATATATATACATATATATGTATATATACTGTATATATAAATATTTATATATATATAAAAATATATATATATAAATATACACATATATATATATACACACACACATATATACCTACATATATGTATATATACACATATACACACATACATACATACATATATACATGTATACATACACACATATATAAATATATATATACATATATACACACACACACATACACATATCTCAACCTCTAGTCCCTTCAGAGGTAAAAAAACAAACAAAAAAAACCACAAAATCTGTGTGTCTGTGTGTGTACGTGTGTGTGTGTGTGTGTGTGACCGACCTGTTGATGAACTCCTCATAGCAGGAATAAATGGCAGCGAGGCAAACTGCCACCAGGTTTGGCAGGACACGAGGGTGAGGACACTGACCTGTTGGTCCGTGCATGCTGCAACACACACACACACACACACACACACACAGTTAAAGGCCATACATTGACTGAGGGTCCAGCATCTGTCCAGAGAAGGACAACATGAGACAAACTTAAAGCTTCTGTCAGTGATTCGCTTCACTTAAAGCTGCAGTACGTCACTTTTTACACATAAACAAATGTCTGCTCGAGTCAAATCATTGTTGATTAAAGTCTGACAACATTCCAGACTGGACAGTTTCTCACCTGTGGACGAACTTCTTGACGACCTCCATGCCAGCGTTGAGCTCGTTCAGAGCCAGGATGTACTCCTGAGTGAAGAGACGCAGGCGAGGGCACTTCCCGAAATCCTACACCACGTGAAAACATCAACCAACGTCACACGTTAGCCTTTGCGAACTAGCTGTGCAATACGTGTTATTCCACCAGGGGGCAAATCACGGAGGTCAGAGTAGGACTACAGATTTTGTATTTTGCTATCAATAAGAATAATTAAAAAAAGACAACGCTGTAGGAGGATTGTGTTGATTTTCTCTATGGACTTTGGTGTGGCAGAGTGAGTGGTTTACAGTCTGTCTCACAGTGAGATAACATGACGTGAACATGTGATGTAGACATCGTAGATTTAGTAGAACAACCAATCAGAGACAAACTCTCTGTGATTGGTCAAATTGTCAAAAGGAGGAGCAGAGGTGAAGTTTGTAAACACCAAAGCCCAGAGAGAAAATCAGTGATTTTAACGTCACAGCACACAGGAGCTGTTGGTCCACTGCTGCCTCCATCACTAAGTTCACATGTCTCATTTTGTCACTTTGGCTTTTACTTTCCTTCACTCAGACTTAACGCAGTGACAAAAAGTGACCACAAGAGGCAGCAGAGGACCAGCAGCTCCTGTGTCCCCGCAGCTAAAATCACAGATTTTCTCTATGGACTTTGGTGTGGGAGAGTGAGTGTTATACAAACTTCCGTTTCCTGTCGGAAAAGTCTGTCTCACAGTGAGATAAAGACGTGGACATGTGACATAGAGATCGTAGACTTACCGCCTCTCCACTGCCCCCTACTGTTCATGTAAGTATGTAGACATTGTACAGGTGCAAACAGGCGCAGTAAATCTTCTACTTCAAACATAAACCACACACAGCACTTAACTCACCATGTTGTGTTTGAGGATCCTCTGGACCACTGGAGTGAACACTTCAATCACGACCATGGAGCGCGGCCGCTCGCGACAGTGCTGCAACACACGCATCAGCGGCGGAGCTTTAGTTTGTCTCTGACGTGTTCTGCACACGTGTGACTACTTCCTGTCCACAGTTTCAGGGATTTTCAATAAAATAATGTTGTATTACATCTTTAAGGGCAGTTCTTATGAAGTATAATTCAAGTTTTTATCGATATTCTCAATAGACAAAACATACTTATTTATGGTATCTTTCATTTTAGTAGTTATACTTTTGAAGTTGTCTTTAATTGTTTAATTGTTTATACGTCGTCTTTCGTTTAAGTTGTTATTCTTAGACAATAAAATAGGGATGTCCCAATACAACTTTTTCACTTCCGATACGATACTGATATTGCAGCCTTGAGTATTGGCCGATATTGATCCGATATGATATCAGCACGAATCATACATACTTTAATGACATATTTTGTAGTGTGGAATGTTAGAATAGGCTGATCAAGTGAAATGACTTAAACAGAGAACAACAGTATGAGACAAACTGACCCATTTATTATTAACCAATGGTTACATCCATTTTAACCTTCAACATAAGAATATTGGATTTTCTCCATATTAATTTTATACAGTCTATGGTTCATTTCATCAGGAGGAAAGTACCAAGTGCTAATGGGGGTGTTTTCAGAGCAGCCGTGTTTCACAGGTAACAGCGTGTCTTCAGAGAATACCCCCTTGTTTTCACTATTTTGGATTAGCCCAACCCACACAGGGTGAGTGACTCGTCCCGCAGGTAAACCCGGAGCCCGGAGCCCGGAGCCCAGGGACCGGCCCTGCAGACGTACTTAGCTCCGTGTGTGGAGCTTCAGGACACATTTAAAACACACAAAGCTCTTGCCATGGCTGCTTTTTGGGGTATAATTAACAAACGGAGGCCAACACGCACAGCCCACGTGATCACAACGGGCGCTGCAGGACAGAAGTGCTGGAGTGGAATGGACTGTTGCATCGGGGATTTTAGAGGCAGTCCGATATAATCCGATACTTGTTTCTTGGCTGATATCGGACCGATATCCAATATCAATATCGGATCGGGACATCCCTACAATAAAATACACATTTTCATGTGCATCTTACACATCATCACTTCCTTTAACCCTGACCTTCAAAGTAAGAGCCACTGAGACTTTGCTTTATTACTACTTACCATAAAAAACCTTTTGCCATAAGAGTTGACAATAAAATCAAGCTTAGAATGATTGTTTGTGCATTAAATACATGGTTTTTGGGTTTTTTACGTTATCTTTCCTTTAATTAGTTGTTCCAAAAGTGATGTAAAACTTAAGCGGGAAAAGGAAGTAGTCACACTTTGCACGTGCACAGAACAAATGGCGTTTCCGGTCACAGATCAGGCAGAGAGAAGAAATACAGAGATGATGGAGGAGCTTACCTTACAGAAGAACTCACACAGGTCAGGAGGAGGGTGGTTGTTTTCCAGGAGAGGAGCGATGGCCTGCACACACACACACACACACACACACACACAGATGAATATCTCCTCTCTCATATTTACTCTGGCCTGGAGCCAGTACCTGTGTAGATGTGAGCTTTCAGCTGCAGGAGCCTCATTAAACCTGACAAGCTTCACTCACACACACACACACACAGTGTAACATGAGCAGAATCTCCACATGTGTGTTTATTCTGCTCAGTCTGTGGATCACGACGAGCAGAAGCTCCGACTACAGAGGGTTAATCATTGACTCCAGAGCTAACATCAAACATGAGTTCACAGTGACAGTGAACTTCACGCTGACTCACCACAATGATGTTCTCATGGTCCTGAGCGCTGAGGTTTGAGTTCTGCAGCAGAGAGAGGACGGAAAAAACAACACCTTTAAGCTCTGCATAACATGTGAAACTGCTCCTTTAATTGATTCAGTAGCAACTCCCTGACCGTACATCCGCACAACAAGGACGATAAACTATATGATCAGTGTGTTGACTGTGGGAGGTGTTATTTAAAGGGACATTTCTGGTTTAAGCCACTTAACAAAAGACTTTTGTTAAATTCCCGCCTGTCCTCACTGGCAGCCACGTTTTTCACTTTAAAGACCTCGTTTTTTTTCTTATTAAAAACTCTTCACACACTGTTGAGCAGCTCGATCCGTGGGGACGTGTCATATTTTAAATATTTAAACAAAAGATATACGTATGTATCAACATTAAAGAGAGCAGTGCAGTACCCACCTCAGCCAGCAGGGTGGAGATGATGTGCAGCGGCGCCTGGTGGATGGAGTCGTCCTGCAGTGGCGAGGTCAGAGCCATGTCCACCAGTGCTCGGATCTCCTTCAGCACCACGTCCCAGCGACTTGGGTTATTCAGCACTTTCCTGTACTTGTAGATTTTTTTCTGCAGGGAAAACATGACGCGGCGAAATATTGAGGAAAGACCTGTCACACGTGTGTGTGTGTGTGTGTGTGTGTGTGTGTGTGTGTGTGTGTGTGTGTGTGTGTGAGTGTGAGTGTGGGGGGGGGGGGGCTTTAAAGTGGTTGATGAAACTAACATTAATAATAAAAGACAAACTGTAACCTCACCTTCCACTGCAAGGAGTGAAACCACTGGTCTCTTAAGTAGCTGTTTGCAGCCTGTGGCAACACACACACACACACACACACACGAAGACACAAACAACTTGTTAAATATGATAACTAAGAGACAGTTTTTATCATCACTCGATCATCCTGAACAAAACAAAATACTTACACTATATATATATATATATATACATACATATACACACATATATGTATATATATACACACATATATGTATGTATATATGTGTGTATATATATATATATATATATGTGTATATACATATATATGTATATACACACATATATACAATATATGTACACACAGTTGTGTGCAAAAGTGTTTGCCCCCTTCCTGATTTCTTATTTTTTAGCATGTTTGTCACACTTAAATGTTTCAGATCATCAAACAAATTTAAATATTAGTCAAAGTTAACACAAGTAAACACAATGAAGAAAAAAAAATCTAAACCTCCATGGCCCTGTGTGAAAAAGTGTTTGCCCCCTAAACCTCATAACTGGTTGAGCCACCGTTTGCAGCAACAACTGCAATCAAGCGTTTGCGATAACTTGCAATGAGTCTTTTTACAACACTGTGGAGGAATTTTGGCCCACTCATCTTTGCAGAATTGTTGTAATTCAGCCACATTAGAGGGTTTTCGGGCATGAACCGCCTTTTTAAGGTCATGCCACGGCATCTCAATATGATTCAGGTCAGGACTTTGACTAGGCCACTCCAAAGTCTTCATTTTGTTTTTCTTTAGCCATTCAGAAGTGGACTTGCTGGTGTGCTTCAGATCATTGGCCGTTTCTCAATATCCATACTTGTGCGTACGTGCGTACTCCCGTACTTGTGAAAACGTCATCAGCCTCAGTCCAAGTGCTGTTCCAATTCTCAAGTAAGCGAACAGCGAGGACGGTTCTCAAACCCGGAAATATAAATGTGAAATAAATATTTTTCTGTGTCCTGGAACGCAGTTTTAACATCATTTGAGGCGAGAAATTAGTCATTTAGAATTCAAACATGTGGTTTGTGTAATAAGATCTGACGTATTTATAGTTTGGCAGCGACGTTTGTCGAAGGTGATAAGCTCCGCCTCTGCTGACGCTCGGTGCACACATACACACACACACACACACATATACATATATATATACACATTTATCTCACTGTGAGACAGACTTTTCCAACATAAAGTCAAGTTTGTAAACCACTCACTCTCCCACACCAAAGCCCATAGAGAAAATCAGTGATTTTAACATCACTCACAGGAGTTGTTGATCCACTGCTGCCTCCATCACTGAGTTCAAATGTCTTATTTTGTAAAATTCTGCATTAAAATTCCTTTGTTCCGATGTACGTCAGTGACACAATGTGACCACACGAGGCAGCAGAGGACCAGCAGCTCCTATGTCCCTGTGAGCTAAAATCACTGATTTTATCTATGGGCTTTGGTGTGGGAGAATGAGTGGTTTACAAACTTGACTTTCCTGGTGGAAAAGTCTGTCTCACAGTGAGATAAAGATGTGAACCTGCGACGTAGATAAGTCTTTTGTTAAGTGGCAAAAATTAGCTTTTTTTTCCCAATGTCCCCTCTGGCAGCCATGTTTTCACCGAGCATGATAGTTAAAACCAAAAGTAGCAGTTTATCAACCAAAAACACCTGTCAATCACGAGACAAGTATTTTTAACAAACTTGTTTAATTCCACATCGTGTCAGTCAAATCAAGGTGAAACGAGATGAAAAAGGATGTTCAACCAAATTATACTGCAGTTTTTAAAAATCGCTGACATTCTCACTTTTCCGTTACAGTTACGGACAATTTTCCATGATCTTTCCAGAGCTGGAGAAGTTGGTTTTCCACAGATTGTGGCCTGATCTCCTGGCAGTTTTTCCACACTCGGCTGACATGAGCAAACATGACCGCAGAGGCCACCACAGCTACTCAGATAAAAGATACTGAGCTAAACTGGCTCGCAACTGGGATTGTGGGTGACAGAACCAAGCGTGGCACTCAGTGGACGTCTGTTGTTAACACATTGGATGTCCAGTTTTGACACACTGTCCAATTCTGACCGCCAAGAACGCGTCAAACAGCACAACTTGGTTTCGTCTACATTCTGATATCATTCGAGATAAACTTTCACATTCAGTTTTAAATACTCCATCATGTCAATCTGCATATCTGTAAAACAACAATCATGATATGTATCCTGCCCACCTCCAATTCTCACTGGTTTAAAAACCGGTTTAATTCTGAAACCATTTTAAACCATTGTTTGATCAGTGTGAAAAATGTTGAATAACTCTTGGTTTTAGTCGGACTAACGTTTTAAAAGCTAGGTTTTAGTCGCATTAACGCGTTATAAAAGTTCTGTTTTAGACGGACTAAGGTTTTAAAAGTTCTGTTTTAGACGGACTAAGGTTTTAAAAGTTCTGTTTTAGTCGGACTAAGGTTTTAAAAGTTCTGTTTTAGTCGGACTAACGTTTTAAAAGCTCTGTTTTAGTTGGACTAACGTGTTTTAAAAGTTCTGTTTTAGTCGGACTAACGTTTTAAAAGTTCTGTTTTAGTCGGACTAACGTGTTTTAAAAGTTCTGTTTAAGTCAGACTAACGTTTTAAAAATTCTGTTTGTTGGACTAACGTGTTTTAAAAGTTCTGTTTTAGTCGGACTAACGTGTTTTAAAAGTTCTGTTTTAGTCGGACTAATGTTTTCAAAATTCTGTTTGTTGGACTAACGTGTTTTAAAAGTTCTGTTTTAGTCGGACTAACGTTTTAAAAATTCTGTTTGTCGGACGAATGTGTTTTAAAAGTTCTGTTTTAGTCGGACGAACGTTTTAAAAGTTCTGTTTTAGTTTAGGCCACTGTAGAGGTGACACCTCTCTTGACATTAATATAAAAAACTCTTTCTGCGGTAAAAAAAACCCTAACAATTCAAAGAATATGGTTCTTCTGGGCTCTAAGATGATGAGTGCTACCTGCAGCAGGACGGTTCCTCCAGGGAAACTCAGTTGGACACAGTACTTTGGAGCGTTGTCCCAGGAGAGAAGCTGCAGGTCTTCAATGGAGCTGTAGGACAGACACGTCTCCATGTAACCAGTGGGCTGGATGAGAGAGAGAGAGAGAGAGAGAGAGAGAATGTGAGTCCAACATTCAGAGACCAAAACAAAACTCAAAAAATGAACGATAAAACCTGGACTGAACGAAGTCTGAACACAAGAAGTGAACTGTGTGAACAGTGAAAATGTTACCAGTGTAACAGTTTAAAAACAGAAAACTCAAGTTTGTAAACCACTCACTCTCCCACACCAAAGCCCATAGAGAAAATCAGTGATTTAAGCTGGCGGGGACACAGGATCTGCTTGTCTACTGCTGCCTCGTGTGGTCACTTTGTGTCACTGACAATCATAAGAACAAAGGATTTTAAAAGCCGAATTCACTAAAATAACACCTTTAAGGCCACCACAGCTACTCAGATATAAGATACTGAGCTAAACTGGCTCGCAACTGGGATTGTGGGTGACAGAACCAAGCGTGGCACTCAGTGGACGTCTGTTGTTAACACATTGGATGTCCAGTTTTGACACACTGTCCAATTCTGACCGCCAAGAACGCGTCAAACAGCACAAGTTGGTTTCGTCTACATTCTGATATCATTCGAGATAAAACTTTCACATTCAGTTTTAAATACTCCATCAAGTCAATCTGCATATCTGTAAAGCAACAATCATGATATGTATCCTGCCCACCTCCAATTCTCACTGGTTTAAAAACCGGTTTAATTCTGAAACCATTTTAAACCATTGTTTGATCAGTGTGAAAAATGTCGAATAACTCTTGGTTTTAGTCGGACTAACGTTTTAAAAGTTTTATTTTAGTCGAACTAAAGTGTTTTAAAAGCTAGAGAGAGAATGTGAGTCCAACATTCAGAGACCAAAACAAAACTCAAAAAATGAACGATAAAACCTGGACTGAACGGAGTCTGAACACAAGAAGTGAACTGTGTGAACAGTGAAAATGTTACCAGTGTAACAGTTTAAAAACAGAAAACTCAAGTTTGTAAACCACTCACTCTCCCACACCAAAGCCCATAGAGAAAATCAGTGATTTAAGCTGGCGGGGACACAGGAGCTGCTTGTCTACTGCTGCTTCGTGTGGTCACTTTGTGTCACTGACAATCATCAGATTGTTTCTGGTTGGTTCTGTCAAAGGATTTTAAAAGCCGAATTCACTAAAATAACACCTTTAAAGTCAGCGATGGAGGCAGCAGGGGATCAACAACTCCTGTGTGCTGTGATGTTAAAACCACTGATTTTCTCTATGAGGTTTGGTGTGGGAGAGTGAGTGGTTTACAAACTCCAGTTTCCTGTTGGAAAAGTCTGTCTCACAGTGAGATAAAGACGTGAACACGTTCTTAAAGGCGACATAGAATGCTTGTATCACACATATATGTTAGTTATGGAGGTCTACTTACATATATTAACTTGTTTTCATGGTCACGTATATGTGAGTTATGGAGGTCTACTTACATATATTAACTTGTTTTCACGGTCACGTATATGTTAGTTATGGAGGTCTACTTACATATATTAACTTGTTTTCATGGTCACATATATATGTTAGTTATGGAGGTCTACTTACATATATTAACTTGTTTTTATGGTCACGTATATGTGAGTTATGGAGGTCTACTTACATATATTAACTTGTTTTCATGGTCACGTATATGTTAGTTATGGAGGTCTACTTACATATATTAACTTGTTTTCACGGTCACGTATATGTTAGTTATGGAGGTCTACTTAGATATATTAACTTGTTTTCATGGTCACATATATGTTAGTTATGGAGGTCTACTTACATATATTAACATGTTTTCATGGTCACATATATGTTAGTTATGGAGGTCTACTTACATATATTAACTTGTTTTCATGGTCACATACATGTTAGTTATGGAGGTCTACTTACATATATTAACTTGTTTTCATGGTCACGTATATGTTAGTTATGGAGGTCTACTTACATATATTAACTTGTTTTCACGGTCACGTATATGTTAGTTATGGAGGTCTACTTACATATATTAACTTGTTTTCATGGTCACATATATATGTTAGTTATGGAGGTCTACTTAGATATATTAACTTGTTTTCATGGTCACGTATATATGTTAGTTATGGAGGTCTACTTACATATATTAACTTGTTTTCATGGTCACATACATGTTAGTTATGGAGGTCTACTTACATATATTAACTTGTTTTCATGGTCACGTATATGTGAGTTATGGAGGTCTACTTACATATATTAACTTGTTTTCACGGTCACGTATATGTTAGTTATGGAGGTCTACTTACATATATTAACTTGTTTTCATGGTCACATATATATGTTAGTTATGGAGGTCTACTTACATATATTAACTTGTTTTTATGGTCACGTATATGTGAGTTATGGAGGTCTACTTACATATATTAACTTGTTTTCATGGTCACGTATATGTTAGTTATGGAGGTCTACTTACATATATTAACTTGTTTTCACGGTCACGTATATGTTAGTTATGGAGGTCTACTTAGATATATTAACTTGTTTTCATGGTCACATATATGTTAGTTATGGAGGTCTACTTACATATATTAACATGTTTTCATGGTCACATATATGTTAGTTATGGAGGTCTACTTACATATATTAACTTGTTTTCATGGTCACATACATGTTAGTTATGGAGGTCTACTTACATATATTAACTTGTTTTCATGGTCACGTATATGTTAGTTATGGAGGTCTACTTACATATATTAACTTGTTTTCACGGTCACGTATATGTTAGTTATGGAGGTCTACTTACATATATTAACTTGTTTTCATGGTCACATATATATGTTAGTTATGGAGGTCTACTTAGATATATTAACTTGTTTTCATGGTCACATATATATGTTAGTTATGGAGGTCTACTTACATATATTAACTTGTTTTCATGGTCACGTATATGTGAGTTATGGAGGTCTACTTACATATATTAACTTGTTTTCATGGTCACATATATGTTAGTTATGGAGGTCTACTTACATATATTAACTTGTTTTCATGGTCACGTTTATGTTAGTTATGGAGGTCTACTTACATATATTAACTTGTTTTCATGGTCACATATATGTTAGTTATGGAGGTCTACTTACATATATTAACTTGTTTTCACGGTCACGTATATGTTAGTTATGGAGGTCTACTTACATATATTAACTTGTTTTCACGGTCACGTATATGTTAGTTATGGAGGTCTACTTACATATATTAACTTGTTTTCATGGTCACATATATATGTTAGTTATGGAGGTCTACTTAGATATATTAACTTGTTTTCATGGTCACATATATGTTAGTTATGGAGGTCTACTTACATATATTAACTTGTTTTCATGGTCACGTATATGTTAGTTATGGAGGTCTACCTACATATATTAACTTGTTTTCATGGTCACATATATGTTAGTTATGGAGGTCTACTTACATATATTAACTTGTTTTCATGGTCACATATATGTTAGTTATGGAGGTCTACTTACATATATTAACTTGTTTTCATGGTCACATATATGTTAGTTATGGAGGTCTACTTACATATATTAACTTGTTTTCACGGTCACGTATATGTTAGTTATGGAGGTCTACTTACATATATTAACTTGTTTTCATGGTCACATATATGTTAGTTATGGAGGTCTACTTACATATATTAACTTGTTTTCACGGTCACGTATATGTTAGTTATGGAGGTCTACTTACATATATTTACTTGTTTTCATGGTCACACATATATGTTAGTTATGGAGGTCTACTTACATATATTAACTTGTTTTCACGGTCACGTATATGTTAGTTATGGAGGTCTACTTACATATATTAACTTGTTTTCATGGTCACATATATGTTAGTTATGGAGGTCTACTTACATATATTAACTTGTTTTCATGGTCACGTATATGTTAGTTATGGAGGTCTACTTACATATATTAACTTGTTTTCATGGTCACGTATATATGTGAGTTATGGAGGTCTACTTACATATATTAACTTGTTTTCATGGTCACATATATGTGAGTTATGGAGGTCTACTTACATATATTAACTTGTTTTCATGATTAAAAACCTCCTAATCGCTGCAAACGAGCCGATCAAAATATCTCCTCACTGATGCTCTCGTCAGCCGCGCTGTTTCAGACCAAAACCACACCCCCAGAACGTGGACTGTGTTGTGATTGGCTAGCCAACGAGAGCTTTCCCACTGTCCTGTGATTGGCCAGGTACCTGGAAGTGACGTAATAGATAGGCCAGCTCTCAGATACACAGCTCCCCCTCTGGCACGGTGGATGCTCTGCATCTCAGCAGCTACAACGAGACTAGTTCTTCTTCTTCTGCGGTTGAACGTACGCAACCGGATGTGCCCGGACTAGTGCCCGCACCGGGAGGCGCTACGGTGGTGAGAGGAGTGGTGAGGATTTCTGATGACAACATCAGATTAACGAAGTGCCGATCCGCTTCACAGAGCCCAGGAAAACAATACAACACTATTTTCTCAGCAGTGGCTGAACTGTTTGTTCTGAAGCTTTAGGGTTTCATAAACGAGGTCATGACGCAGATACACACACACAAACGCAGCGTTAATTGGAGCTTCCGCTCTATGTCGCCTTTAAGATGTCGTAGACAACTGACGATAGATTCTAATAATTAAGTCTTTAGTTAAGTAGCTTCACATCGTTTTACCCAGAGGTTCTATCTCAACAGAACACACACACACACACACACACACACAGGTTGTCTTTATCAGCTGTGGTGACATTTGATATTGTTCCCAGTGAACTGTCAGTGAGCACTGAGACAAAGTGGAAAATTCATTTAAGCAGAGGCCATTAATCACACAATGACACAAAACATCAGCAAGAAACACATTGTTCACGAAGCTTTGAGTCCACACACACACTCACAACAGTAACAAGCCACAACCTGTTTGCTCGTCTCAGAATGATTACAGAAACGCTGACAAATGACCACACGTTTCCGGAGTCAGGAACAGAGGAGGGAGGGAGGGAGGGAGAGAGAGAGAGAAAGAAACTGAATATAAACAGATCAAAATAACGAGGCCGAGTGAAAGCCACAAGGAAACCGAGCTTGTAGATCTTCAAACCCCCAGACAAGTCTGCAGAGAAGTGTCGTCTATAATAAGACGTGTGTGTGTGTGTGAAGCAGAAAATGGCAGTCACATGAATCAGCAGTTCATTTTCCCAGACAATAACGTCAGCTCGTGTTCGCTCACTTACATTTTTATTTAAGGATAGAGACAGAAGAAGAAACCATATATAGGACATTATCACTTACAGTAAGAGTAAAAAAGAGAAGAAGAAGAAAACACTGACAGGAAGCTGATTATGGTGAATTTCCCGTTATTCCGAATGTGAAAATGCCGTTGAGTGAACGCCAACATTCTCACTATGGGCAACAAAACAATATCTTTTTTGTGTGTTTTGACGCTTTTTGAAAACTCAGTTTTAGTCGGACTAACGTGTTTTGACAGCTCGGTTTTAGTCGGACAACCGCTTTTTGAAAACTCGGTTTTAGTCGGACTAACGCGTTTTAAAAGCTCGGTTTTAGTCGGACTAACGTGTTTTGACAGCTCGGTTTTAGTCGGACTAGCGCTTTTTGAAAACTCAGTTTTAGTCGGACTAAAGCGTTTTAAAAGCTCTGTTTTAGTCGGACTAACGCGTTTTGACAGCTCGGTTTTAGTCGGACTAGCGCTTTTTGAAAACTCAGTTTTAGTCGGACTAAAGCGTTTTAAAAGCTCTGTTTTAGTCGGACTAACGCGTTTTGACAGCTTGGTTTTAGTCGGACTAGCGCTTTTTGAAAACTCAGTTTTAGTCGGACTAAAGCGTTTTAAAAGCTCGGTTTTAGTCGGACTAACGCGTTTTGACAGCTCGGTTTTAGTCGGACTAGCGCTTTTTGAAAACTCAGTTTTAGTCGGACTAAAGCGTTTTAAAAGCTGTGTTTTAGTCGGACTAACGTGTTTTGACAGCTCGGTTTTAGTCGGACTAGCGCTTTTTGAAAACTCAGTTTTAGTCAGACTAAAGCGTTTTAAAAGCTCTGTTTTAGTCGGACTAACGTGTTTTGACAGCTCGGTTTTAGTCGGACTAGCGCTTTTTGAAAACTCAGTTTTAGTCGGACTAAAGCGTTTTAAAAGCTCTGTTTTAGTCGGACTAACGCGTTTTGACAGCTCGGTTTTAGTCGGACTAACGCTTTTTGAAAACTCGGTTTTAGTCGGGCTAACGCATTTTAACAGCCTGGTTTTAGTCGGACTAACGCGCTTTAACAGCTCGGTTTTAGTCGGGCTAACGCGTTTTAACAGCTCTGTTTTAGTCGGGCTAACGCATTTTAACAGCTCGGTTTTAGTCGGACTAACGCGCTTTAACAGCTAGGTTTTAGTGGGCCTAACGCGTTTTAACAGCTCTGTTTTAGTCGGACTAACGCGTTTTAACAGCTCGGTTTTAGTCGGACTACCGTGTTTTAAAAGCTCGGTTTTAGTCGGACTAACGCGTTTTAACAGCTCGGTTTTTAGTCGGACTAACGCGTTTAAACAACTCTGTTTTAGTCGGACTAACGTGTTTTAACAGCTCGGTTTTTAGTCGGACTAATGCGTCTTAAAAGCTCTGTTTTAGTCGGACTAACGTGTTTTAAAAGCTCTGTTTTAGTCGGACTAACGCGTTTTAACAGCTCTGTTTTAGTAGGACTAACGTGTTTTAACAGCTCGGTTTTAGTCGGACTAACGCGTTTTAAAAGCTCTGTTTTAGTCGGACTAACGCGTTTTAACAGCTCTGTTTTAGTAGGACTGACGCGTTTTAACAGCTCGGTTTTAGTCGGACTAACACATTTTAAAAGCTCTGTTTAAGTCGGACTAACGCGTTTTAACAGCTCGGTTTTAGTCGGACTAACGCGTTTTAACAGCTCGGTTTTAGTCGGACTAACGTGTTTTAACAGCTCGGTTTTTAGTCGGACTAGCGCGTTTTAAAAGCTCTGTTTTAGTGGGACTAACGTGTTTTAAAAGCTCCGTTTTAATCGGACTAACGCATTTTAAAAGCTCCGTTTTAGTCGGACTAAGGCGTTTTAAAAGCTCCGTTTTAGTCGGACTAACCCGTTTTAACAGCTTGGTTTTAGTCGGACTATCGTATTTTAAAAGCTCTGTTTTAGTCGGACTAACACGTTTTAACAGCTCGGTTTTAGTCGGACCAACGCGTTTTAACAGCTCGGTTTTAGTCGGACTAACGCGTTTTAAAAGCTCTGTTTTAGTCGGACTAACGTGTTTTAACAGCTCGGTTTTAGTCGGACTAACCGTTTTAAAAGCTCTGTTTTAGTCGGATTAACGCGTTTTAACAGCTCGGTTTTACTCGGACTAACGCGTTTTAAAAGCTCTGTTTTAGTAGGACTAACGCGTTTTAACAGCTCGGTTTTAGTCGGACTAACGCGTTTTAACAACTCTGTTTTAGTCGGACTAACGTGTTTTAACAACTCTGTTTTAGTCGGACTAACGTGTTTTAACAGCTCTGTTTTAGTCGGACTAACGCGTTTTAAAAGCTCTGTTTTAGTCGGACTAACGTGTTTTAACAGCTCGGTTTTAGTCGGACTAACCCGTTTTAAAAGCTATGTTTTAGTCGGATTAACGCGTTTTAACAGCTCGGTTTTACTCAGACTAACGCTTTTTAAAAGCTCTGTTTTAGTAGGACTAACGCGTTTTAACAGCTCGGTTTTAGTCGGACTAACGCGTTTTAACAACTCTGTTTTAGTCGGACTAACGTGTTTTAACAACTCTGTTTTAGTCGGACTAACGCGTTTTAAAAGCTCTGTTTTAGTCGGACTAACGTGTTTTAACAGCTCTGTTTTAGTCGGACTAACCCGTTTTAAAAGCTCTGTTTTAGTCGGACTAACGTGTTTTAACAGCTCGGTTTTAGTCAAACTAACCCGTTTTAAAAGCTCTGTTTTAGTCGGATTAACGCGTTTTAACAGCTCGGTTTTACTCGGACTAACGCGTTTTAAAAGCTCTGTTTTAGTAGGACTAACGCGTTTTAACAGCTCGGTTTTAGTCGGACTAACGCGTTTTAACAACTCTGTTTTAGTCGGACTAACGTGTTTTAACAACTCTGTTTTTGTCGGACTAACGTGTTTTAAAAGCTCTGTTTTAGTCGGACTAACGTGTTTTAAAGGCTCTGTTTTAGTCGGACTAACGCGTTTTAAAGGCTCTGTTTTAGTCGGACTAACGTGTTTTAACAACTCTGTTTTAGTCGGACTAACGTGTTTTAAAAGCTCTGTTTTAGTCGGACTAACGTGTTTTAAAGGCTCTGTTTTAGTCGGACTAACGCGTCTTAAAAGCTCTGTTTTAGTCAGACTAACGTAATAAAAATAAAATAGCTCCTCCACCACAGACTGTTCTGGTATAACTCCACTGCCTTCACACACACACACACAGGCGGCTCCTCTCAACACAAACACATGTACTGCAAGTGCTGTGACAGTGCTGTTTCTGCAGACAGGTGGTTCTTTTTATTTGCATCCATCTCTCTCTCCAGCAAAAAGGCAGCTCACTCACTCCCCCACCTCCTCTCAGTGAAGAACAAACAGGCTGTTCCTTCATGTCCACCTCCCTCTGCTGCTGACAGAGCAAGCAGACTCTGTCTCACCACACACACACACACACACACACACACACACACACACACAATTTTCATTATGGACGACAGACCTCTACATCAAATATTGTTTCTGGCTAAGACGCCTCATTTCCTCAGAAGAGTAAAAAAACCTGTCTCTGTCTGTCCCCCTGTCCAACTGTCTGTCTATCCTCGTCTTGACTGACGAACAGTTTTTCAAAATGAAAACAGTGAGTCGAGCAGACGAGTGTGTTTCTTTGAAGAGACGCAGACACAACCCAAGGAAGTTCAATTTTCTGATGACCAGCTGAGCGTTGCCATGGATTCTCCATCAGCTCTCTCTCTCTCTCTCTCTCTCTCCACTGCTGTGTTGCCATAGAAACAAGAGGATGAAGATGTAATGTCATGTTCTTTGTGTGTTTCCAGGGAGAAGCAGACAGAGAAGAAGAAGACAACATAATAACTGAAATAATCTGAGGCTGCAGCTAACAAACAGTTTCACAGTCGAGTAATCCACGAGTGATCAGTGTTTGTCAACCTCGGACGGACGGACACACAGACAGACAGACAGACAGCGTCCTCAAAAACAAAATGATTTCATTTGAATGATTTCTTTGTTTTATGGAGCAAAGAAACTAGAAAATATTCACATTTAAGAATCTGAAAAATGAAATCTCTAATCCCAGAATTTGTATCAGCTAACTCTGACTTAATCTCTGATTTAAGGATTTGAACTCTTTTCCTCTCATGAGTTCTGAGGTCATTGCTGAGATTGGAGGGTAAAGCTCTGTGTACGCGCTGCAACACGATAGTTTCACTTCTCATTTATGGTCTGACCCAAAGAACTGGGACGTCACTTCTGGAGGAGTGGACGGGAAAACACGAGCGCCACTTCTCCTTCTCTGTCGGACGCTGAACCTCAAGAGTCAGACGCGCGGAAAACGAGCGCTGATGCTGACGCACACGACAAGAGTCCTGCTGAAAACACCAGAAGAAAACGGAGCTTAATGCTGACACGCTTTCAAAATGAAGTGGAATCTTGTAGACTCAGTTAATAAAACCTACGTCAGTCTCAGACGACAACTTCACGTCTTTGTCTCACTGTGAGACAGGAGTCTGTAAACCACTCACTCTCCCACACCAACGAGAGAAAACCAGTGATTTTCACATCACACACAGGATCCACTGCTGCCTCCATCACTAGGTCCAAATGTCTGATTTTCTAAATCTGGCATTTGAAAAGTGTTGTTCAGATTGACGTCAGTGACACAAAGTGACCACACAAGGCAGCAGAGGGCCAGCAGCTCCTGTGTCCCTGCAGGCTAAAATCACTGATTTTCTCTATGGGCTTTGGTGTGGGAGAGTGAGCTAAATGTTGCTTTGTTCATGTGGGAGTGTTTGTAAAAGTGTGTGTGTGCGTGTTTCTCCTTTTATTTTGCATTAAAACAGAAACATCCATTTTGTGGCATTTCCTCTTTAGCGGAGTGATAGCGTCACATGATCAGCTGATCTGGATGTTCATAACAATAATAATAATAATAATAGTGGATATAAACATGAACACCACATGTAAAAGGATTTCTTGAATAAACACCTTGACTCGACATGACGGTGACAGCGTTTGGTTTAATCCACATTTGTGAATAATCTTTGTGCGGCAGCAGCTTTAATGACGCACACACAAACCACATCAGGAAACACACACACACACACACATTATTTTCAGAGGAAAAATAAAAGTTGAACTGATTCTCTCACTTTGTTGTACTCCACTGTGTGTGCACATGTCCATATCCCCTGTCTTGAGAACACGTATCAGACAAAACCCATCTGTCTGTGGAGACACGAGTCCTTTAGCACAAGAGACCTACGTCACATGATCACGTCTTTGTCTCACTGTGAGACAGAGTCTGTAAACCACTCACTCTCCCACACCAAACCTCATAGAGAAAATCAGTGATTTTAGCTCACAAGGACACAGGAGCTGCTGGTCCTCTACTGCCTCATGTGGTCACTTTGTGTCACTGAGGTCAATCTGAACAGATTATTTTAAAACCTAAAGTGACAAAATCAGACGTTTGAATTTAGTGGATCAACAACTCCTGTGTGTGTGTGTGATGTTAAAATCACTGATTTTCTCTCTGGACTTTGGTGTGGGAGACTTGTGTTTCCACTGAGAGACAGTTTGTTTCTGATGAAGTAGAATCTTCATTAACCGTCACCAAGGACGCAGCGACTCTTCTTCTCTTCTCTAATATATAATCAATAAATGCTTCTGTCATCAACAATACATTTAAACGTGGCTTACTGCTGTTCTACAGTCCACAGATCAATGAAACACACTATCCCTTTAAGTAGTTTCACACGCTCTGCTTTAAATTGGATTCATGTGAGTTCTGTTACTGGATCTAATTAAAGCCACACACACACACACACACATCTTAATTCTAACCCTAAAACCAGGTCTTAATCCTCTGTTAAGTCCTGTAAATGTCCTCACAAAGATATGTTTGTTTGAAAAGTGGTCCGTCCACACACACACTGTGACACACACACACACACACACACACACACACACACACAGACACACACACACAGTCAGAGAGTGAGTGAAGTTCATTGTTCTTCTGCCCACAAAAACCACCGGACAACAACGCCAATCTGAGAAATGCACATTCATGCAACAGTGAGACAGACAGAGTGAGACAGAGAGACAGACAGAGAGAGAGATAGAGAGAAATGTGTATATACATACATACATACATACAGTATACATATACACACATATATACACATATACACACATATATACACATACACACACATATATACATATACACATACATATATACCCATATATACATACATATATACACATATATACATATACACGTACATATATATGTATAAAAATTGTAAAAATTTACGCTGTTAAAAAAATGTTTTCGGGGGTGGAGCTTTGACCGGAGGTGGGACATCGAAAATGAAAAATTCCCTACCAAAATAAGTTAAATTCCTAATATTATCATCGTCATTAAAGTAATGCATTAAAAACGTACGTAAAAAATAAGATTTTTATTAAATAAATCAAAAATCACAAATCATGGAGGTCCCTGAATGACTGGACGGATGCCAGCGCCCCCTCTCTGTGATAAAATCACCGAGAGCCACGCAGCACTTTTAAATCACTCACGTGGAACATTTACGACTTTCTTTATTGACAATCATCACAATAATAGAACTTCAGTTTATTGTGTGAGCAATTTTTATCGCAATGTAATAAAAAAAAAATCCGATTCCTTCTTACATTACATGTCATCTAGCAGACGCTTTTATCCAAAGCGACTTACAATCAGCCAGGGGTGGAGTCGAACTTGCGACCATGATGTCTTTCGCACACAGGGCACCGGTCTTAACCACTGAGCCACTCCACCACTTGTTCCAAAACAACTCTCTAAATGCCTTTTATACAGAGAAGAGTTCATTTTAAACAAGGTTACCGAGATGTGAATGAAACGAAAGTGATGCAAACAGTGAGGTCATGTGATTTCTCTCACACACACACACACACACACACACACACACACGCACATAACAAGCCTCAAACAATGTGTTGATAAAACAGAGCTCGCTCTGTGGGAAATGTCAGACGTGTTGATGATAACAGAAGCTGGAAATAAAGGCTTTTATTATTATTATTCTTATTTCAGGATTATTGTGCTCACCACAGACATGGACATCACAGTGGCTCATTAAAAATGTGTTACGGTTCAGAAATCAACCACAATAGCTGGTTTAGAAACGGCGCTGCACGACTGAGAAGCAGCCTGACCCACGTCCAGGAACAACTGGGACACAAGCAGAGATTCACGCAGTAAAATCCACGTCAGTTTAAGTCTACGATGTCTTCAGAACACGTCCACGTCTTTATCTCACTGTGAGACAGACGTTTGTTAACCACTCACTCTCCCACACCAAACTTCATAGAGAAAATCAGTGATTTTATCTGGCGGGGACACAGGAGCTGCTGGTCTACTGCTGCCTCGTGTGGTCACTTTGTGTCACTGACGTACATCTGAACGAAGGATTTTAAATGCAGAAGTGACAAAATAAGACATTAGAACTTAGTGATGGAGGCAGCAGTGTGTGTGTGATGTTAAAATCACTGGTTTTCTCTGTGGGCTCTGGTGTGGGAGAGCACAGGTTGTTTCTCTGGACTCATGAAACGTTTGAGAGTGAAAATACAATATAATCTACTGTTTATGATCTGTATCACATGACCTTAACATACAGACAAAACGTTACACTTCACTGGGTGTAATCAGATTACTTTTAGCATATG
Organism: Solea solea; assembly: GCF_958295425.1. Taxonomy (NCBI): domain Eukaryota; kingdom Metazoa; phylum Chordata; class Actinopteri; order Pleuronectiformes; family Soleidae; genus Solea; species Solea solea. The sequence continues at coordinate 1,179,610 of NC_081145.1, read as the reverse complement.
TATTCAGATTACCTCGCTGGAATCAGATGAAATCAGATGACTTGTAACGGTGGGTGCAATCAGACAGTTTTTGTTAATGTACTCAGATCATTTGAGCATATTTATTCAATTATTTTATCATACATAATCAGATTATTACAGATTATTCAGATTGCCATGCCGTGTGAACACAGATTACAGAGGCAGTTAAAATTGGACTACTTTGCTCGGTGCAATCTGACTGAAGTTATCCAATTGTTTCAGTGGAAACAGTCAGGTTATTCTGGTGGATGTAATCAGATTACATCGCTGTATGAAACCAGATTACTTACGCAGTTCAACATCACAGTGACAAACAATAACACTGATCATAAATGTGCTCAAATTCTGCTACAAACACAAATCATTATGCTTAAAATTAAATACTTTTGTTGATTCCTGGTATTTTTCAAATTAAAAACACAATATGTAACTTCTGCCTCGCTCAATCCAAACAATAACAGCGACTGGACACTGTTACCGTGGAAACGAATACAGACTTTCATGTTGTTTTTTTATTTTTAAAGATAGAGATGGAAATGTTTGGGTTTAAAATTCACCTCACCGTCTACCAGTGTCCCCACAAAGACACGTGTACAAGAACGAGTGTGTGTGTTCTCTGTCATAAACACTGACCTGTAGTCCTCATGGAGACCAAAACCTGGTTCTAATGAGGCTAACTGAACCTAGTTAAGTTAAGGACTAAGGATGGGGGTTAAGGTTATGGTTAGTGTTAGTCATTAGCTGGTCATGGTTATGGTTAGTGATAAGACTTTGTTTAGTCTGAACAAATGAATGGAAGTCAACGCAGAGACGTGTGTGTGCGCGTGTGTGTGTGTGTGTGTGTGTGTGTGTAGCAGCTACAGTATCAGCACAAAGGGCCGTGAAAAGCTCGCGGCCTTCTCGTAAAACTGCGTCAACGACAGAAAAACGTGCGTGCGCGTCTGCGTCAGGACAACAAAGCTGCGCGTGGACTGACACACACAGCGTTATCGTTATTATTATTATTATTATTATTATCACAGACACACACACACACACACACACACAGAGAGGGTGTAGCGGGCACTCACGGTGGCGGAGGTGAGGCTGCTGTCCGTCAGCGTCAGGTGATGCGGCTCCCACCGCCGCAGGAACTTGGAGGTGAGGATCTTGCTGAGGAAGGTGCGTGGGTGCTTGACCACGCACACCTGGATGTCGCCCTCGTGCAGCAGCTTGTATCTCATGCCACTGCCGCCGCAGTGGTGCAGCGGCCTCCTGCACGGCCCCGCGCACAGCCTGCCGCTGCTGCCGCTGGTGGTGTTGTTGTTGTTGCCCTCGGTCACGAGCATCATCGTGTCGCCCAGCAGAGGCTTGTTCTCCTCGCACGGATAGAACTGGTTGTTGTGCAGCTCGCTGCTTCCGCCGCTGAAATCCATGTCTCACTAATGTATCCAACAATGTTCGCGTCTCACACACTCACTCACTCACACTCACTCACTCACTCACTCACACACACACACACACACACTCACTCACTCACTCACGAGCCTACATGAATGTGAGGAAGAGAAAAGGACGGATCAGCCTGTGGAGAGGGCGACACGGACGCGGCACTGACGCGGCAGAGACGCGGCCTCACGGCAACAGAAAGCTTTTTATGACACAATGAAAATAATCCACCATTTTTCTCCTCCACGGCGTCACGGCGCGTGTCTCCCCCCTCCTCCGGTTTAAACCGTCAGGGCCGTCACGGCCTGCTCCGCCGTGTCCGCCCGGTGCCGCTCGCGAATATCCACAGCGCGCACACACGAACCGAGAACACGCGAGGGGGGGGGGGGGAGCTCCTGTGGCGGCGGCTCCGGTATTCCTCGCGCTCCTCCGTGGGTTTTTTCGCGGAGGTTCCACGCTCCACACTCGGTTTCCTTTGACTGTGTGTCTCGCTGGGGAAGGAGCTGCTCTGGCTGTCGCTCTCGCTCCGGCAGCGGCCGCGCTGATTGGTGCCTGCGCGTTCATGTGATACCGGAGTGACGTCAATGGGGAGGCGAGCGGATGAGCCGTCTCTTTTTTTTTTTCTTTTTTTTTGCTCGACTGTCTGCCGAGGGCGCACGCTCCCTCCTCAAGCCCCGCCTCCAATAAAATCCCGCCCCCCCGTGCCAAGGAACATGGATGAGTGTTGATGGTACTGTTTCTTTCTTTCTTTTTGACATATGTATTTAATTATGTCTTAAAAATGTATTAAAAACAACATTTTAACAAAACTCTTCTCTTTTATATCATTTAAATAAAATTTTACGTCAACTTTCTTTGTCTCTCACATGTCCACATGTCTCTGACATCTCCTCACGTCTCTCTGACGTGCCTCGCGTCTCTCTGGGGCGGGGCTAAAACGACAGATGACATCACTGTGAGCGAAGGCTGTGAGGGGGCGGGGCTTATACGACAAATGACGTCAGTGTTCTACTGGGACACGCCCACTGCTCTATTGTGAAGTGGCTGAAACCTGAGCGTTCAATTCATTAACTTTTTATTCATTTATTTTGTTTATAATTTTCACTTTATTCTTGTCATTGCAAATAAATTGTGTTACATACATGATTTTGTTTTATTATACATTTTCATTTAAAAACAAAAAGTACGTACAAACCTGTAGCTGGATTAAAGTGCTGGTCAGGTAATCTGTGTGTGTCTGTTAAAAGGAAAAGACCCAATTGTATGGTTGTAAAATAATCTTTAATAGAAGTAGATTGTGGTGAATTTTCATGAGTGGAAAAACGTTTAAACTACGTTGATGTGAGTGACTAGAAAACATTCACCAACCTACAGTCCTAGTGGTTTATTTTCAAGTACCACAAGGGGGAGCTGCTTCTTTCTCTTTGTTGTGTGTAGATTCGGACCAAAGTTGAAGGGGAACATGATTGGGCGCGCACACACACACACACACACACAGTGGACGATCCCACACATGGTTGTGTTGTTGAAAACTGCACACAGGAAGTAGCTGGAGATGAGGTGAGTTTCTCTTTGTTTGTTTTTATTACTTTGACACAGACAAACAACACAATCTGACAAAACTTCCTCAAACACACACTGTGTCACACACACAGTGACATACACACACAAACACTGTGATACACACACACACACACACACGACCGTGTGGGTCATGTGATGCTAACATGTGAGGACAGCTCAAACACTGACTGTAGTATTTACTGATGACGATGATGGTACGAGCAGAGACGAAGGACAGAGACTCCACATGTCTGTCCCACAGAGACACCTGTCCTCAGGACAGAGACTCCACCTCCTCAGCTGACGTTGAGTGAATTTCTATTTTTTCATTCACTCACACAAACATTTGGTCTCTCGTGTCTCACACACACACAAACACACACTCTTGTTTTTATGTCTTAGTGAGGACACATTGACATTACCCACTCCCCAGCACCTTCCTCTAACCTTAACCTAAACCCAAGTCTAACCTTAAAACCAGGTCTTAACCAAAAAAATAAAAAAAAGTCTAAACAAAAAGAAAGTAGAGACAAAGCTAAAAAACATAGTCTCAACCAGACGGTGAACACGTGGCGGCTCATTTATCAAGAGTTTGAATCCATCACCACATGATCGTCATAAAATACCATTTAAAAAAATGTGTTTCCATCCACGGAATCATCAGTGCCTGACGAGAGGGAGCGAGGACGGTGTGCAAAAGACGAGCAGCATGAAGGCGACGTGCCAGTTTACAGAGTTAGATTTGAGTCAAAACTGCAAACAACACGATCAAAAACACACAACCAGCAAATAAAATATGCCAATAGAGCCAATCAGCAGGCAGCTTCCTAAGCCCCGCCCACGGTCAGAATCAAACAAAACCACAAAGAACAAGTGTGGGAGCGCAAACACAAAAGAGTCGGAGCAAACACAATTCTGATCATTGCAAACAAAAAGTGTTTTCAAACAAATAATATAGAATATTTTGAGCAATTTAATCCATTTTGTTTTTTTGCCATTTGTGTATTTTTGATCGTGTGGTTCATTTCTGTGTTGTTTGCTTCTTAAAAACGTGCCGTTTTCAAAACAGTGACACAAATCTAATTGCACACATGCAGAGGGAGGGGCAGCGTCACACTCTGATCCGGAACATTCCCTGGCTCAGCTGCAGGCGGAACAGCCGACAGTTGGCGATGCGCAGGGCGGCGCAGCCCGTTTTGGAGAGGTCGCTGGTTAGCATGGGTCTGGTGCGGTGCCAAGTCCCCGTGCTGCGGCGGAACTCACGGATGTAGTCGAAGCTCGCGCCTGCACCAACAACAGAGGAGGAGACTGTCATGTCAGCACCTTTCTATAGGAAGTGAGCTACGTTTCCACAAACTGTGGACATTGTATTAAAGTGTGGACGCTTTTAGAAAGTGAGGACGTTTTTAGAAAGTGAGGATGTTTTTAGAAAGTGTGGACATTGTCATAAAGTGAGGATGTTTTTAGAAAGTGTGGACATTGTCATAAAGTGTGGATGTTTTTCAGGAAGTGAGGACATTTTCATAAGGCTAGGACATTTATAGGAAGTGAGGACATTTCCAGAGAGTGAGGACATTTTCATAAGGCAAGGAGATTTTAAGGAAGTGAGGACAATTCAATTGAGTGAGGACATTTTCAGAGAGTGAGAACATTTCATAAGGCGAGGACATTTTCATAAGGTGAGGACATTTTTAGAAATTGAAGACGTTTCCAGAGAGTGAGGACATTTTTAGGAAGTGAGGACTTTGTCATACGGTGAGGACATTTTTAGGAAGTGAGGACATTTCCATAAGGTGATGACATTTTTAGGAATTGAAGACGTTTCCAGAGAGTGAGGACATTTTTAAGAAGTGAGGACATTTTCATAAAGTGAGGACATTTATAGGAAGTGAGGACATTTATAGGAAGTGAGGAAATTTTCAGAGAGTGAGGACATTTTCATAAGGCAAGGAGATTTTTAGGAAGTAGGGGTCAAATGAGTGAGGACATTTTCAGAGAGTGAGAACATTTCATAAGGCGAGGACATTTTTAAGAAGCAAGGACATTTCAATTAAGTGAGGACACTTATAGGAAGTGAGGACATTTTCATAAGGTGAGGACATTTTTAGAAATTTAAGACGTTTCCAGAGAGTGAGGACATTTTTAGGAAGTGAGGACTTTGTCATACGGTGAGGACATTTTTAGGAAGTGAGGACATTTCCATAAGGTGAGGACATTTTTAGAAATTAAAGACGTTTCCAGAGAGTGAGGACATTTTTAGGAAGTGAGGACTTTGTCATACGGTGAGGACATTTTTAGGAAGTGAGGACGTTTCCACAAACTGTGGACATTGTATTAAAGTGTGGACGCTTTTAGAAAGTGTGGACGTTTTTAGGAAGTGAGGACGTTTTTAGAAAGTGAGGATGTTTTTAGAAAGTGTGGACATTGTCATAAAGTGTGGATGTTTTTAGGAAGTGAGGACATTTTCATAAGGCTAGGACATTTATAGGAAGTGAGGACATTTCCAGAGAGTGAGGACATTTTCATAAGGCAAGGAGATTTTTAGGAAGTTGGGGTCAAATGAGTGAGAACATTTTCAGAGAGTGAGAACATTTCTTAAGGCGAGGACATTTTTAAGAAGCAAGGACATTTCAATTAAGTGAGGACACTTATAGGAAGGGAGGACATTTTCATAAGGTGAGGACATTTTTAGAAATTTAAGACGTTTCCAGAGTGAGGACATTTTTAGGAAGTGAGGACTTTGTCATACGGTGAGGACATTTTTAGGAAGTGAGGACATTTCCATAAGGTGAGGACATTTTTAGGAATTGAAGACGTTTCCAGAGAGTGAGGACATTTTTAAGAAGTGAGGACATTTTCATAAGGTGAGGACATTTATAGGAAGTGAGGACATTTCCAGAGAGTGAGGACATTTTCATAAGGCAAGGAAATGTTTAGGAAGTGAGGACAATTCAACTAAGTGAGGACATTTTCATAAGGTGAGGACATTTTTAAGAAGCAAGGATGTTTCAATTAAGTGAGGACATTTTTAGGGAGTGAGGACATTTTCATAAGGTGTCAGACGTGATTCGCTGCACACCAGTTGTGCTTCTTGGCCCAGTCGGCGTGAATATTGTGTCTGTGCAATGACGTTGTATGTTAACTTGTCGTGCAACACATTTGCGTTGTGTCCGGTGTGAACACAGCATTAGGCGGCTTTTTTTGTTTTGTTTTACTGACCTGTGTCCAGGTCTCCAACGACATAGATGGCAGCCCCGATGGGCACAGCACCATATACGAAGGATGAGCTGGTCTGGATACACAAGCTCTGGTCATCGAGGAACATCCACCTGAACTCGTCACGCCCACACAGGAAATAAATAAACAAAGCACATTTCTCACGTTACAATATTTTAACAAATTGTTTGAAATCTTCTTCACTCATGTCCTGTATAATAATCTGTACTTTCATCAGTTTACTTGAAAAAAGATTTTCAGTTAATAAACTCCACGTCAGTTTAAGTCTACAATTTATCTTAAGAACACGTCTTTATCTCACTGTGAGACAGACTTTTCCAACAGGCGCCTGAAGTTTGTTAACCACTCACTCTCCCACACCAAACCTCATAGAGAAAATCAGTGATTTTAGCTGCTGGTCCTCTGCTGCCTCATGTGGTCACTTTGTGTCACTGAGTTAAGTCTAAATTAAATATTTCAAAAACCAAATTGTCAAAATAAGACATTTGAACTCCTGTGTGTGTGTGATGCTAAAATCACTGATTTTCTCTATGGATTTTGGTGTGGGAGAGTGAGTGGTTTACAAAGTTGGACAAGTCTGTCTCACAGTGAGATAAAGATGTGAACATGTTCTTAACATATAAGCCGGCACAAATCTTATCTGTCGAGACTCTACAGACCCTACACGTCTTAGGCTGGGGGGCGCTTATAGTGCAGTCAACACTGACTGTCCCGCTGCCTCGTACAGTTTTACACTTTTAAAACATCTGTCAGATGCAGTAGTTTCAAACGGACCTTCTCATGTCGTCGAGGTAGAACTCAGATTTGCACGTCATCATCTGTCGCTGCTCGGGGTTTTCCGACTCTTGGCTTCTGACGCCGCCAAACACGTAGAGCTCCTTGCCGACGCCACAGGCCACTGAACCAAACCTGACCATGGACAGTAAAATAAAAAAAATACGTTATCAAATATGAGACCATGTGATGACTGGCCAGAGGGCTGACAATAGGCGGCAGGGTTTATCAATTGCATTTTGTTTAAGTGTAGGTCTCACAAAATGGTGACTCAGAAGATAACATGACTCAGATAATAACATGACTCAGACGATAACATAAAATGACTCAGACGATGACATGACTCAGAGGATTACATGACTCAGACGATGACATGACTCAGACGATAACATAACATGACTCAGACGATGACATGACTCAGACGATAACATAACATGACTCAGACGATGACATGACTGAGCTGATAACATAACATGACTCAGACGATAACATGACTCAGCTGATAACATAACATGACTCAGACGATGACATGACTCAGACAATGACATGACTCAGACGATCGTGTACCTTCTCTCCTTCAGTGGACAGAGGCCGGTCCACTGCTGTGTCTTGGGGTCAAAGCATTCAACAGAGTCAAAGAGTTTCCCGTAGGAGCCTCCACCGATGGCGTAGATCTTCTTGTTCATGGAGGCGTAGCAGCCGACCTGACAGAGGAGGAGACACACGAGGACAGACTCAGCTCGTTTCACTTCCATTCTTTTCTCTATGAGGTTTGGTGTGGGAGAGTGAGTGGTTTACAAACCACAGTGAAGATAAAGACGTGAATGTATTCTTTAAGACGTCGTAGACTGACGTAGCCTTTATGAGCCGAGTCCTCTGTGCAGTGGCTAAAATCAGTATTTTCTGTGTTCTCTTTGCATGTGACATAGTGTGTGTGTGTGTGTGTGTGTGTGTGTGTGTGTGTGTGTGTGTGTGTGTGTGGTCACCTTGCGGATCATGGTCATACTCGTCTGCGTCTTCCACATATTGCAGTGAGGGTCGAACACTTCCACAGTGGTCAGCTCCATGTGGTCACTCTCTCCCCCGAGAACATAGATGAGACCGTCCAGCTCCACCACGCCCATGTTCTGACGAGCCTGAGCGCGTGAAATGTAAACAACCATTATTAAATACATTAGTTTACTGACAATATGGATTCCTGTCTACATTTGAATATATTCCTTCCTTTTATGTGTATTTGTGCAGGTGGAATATTCCATGTTATTCATATTCTAACAGAAATCTCCCTGCGGGACAAATCAAGCCTCTCTGACCTCATATAAAGTGAGCCACAGTTTGCTGTGAAATGACTGGAACTTTGTTTCAAATCTTCACCTCGGGCGGTAAGTGTCGCTGCAGCTATGCTGACATCTAGTGGCGATTAGAGCTGAAACGATTAATCGATTATTAATCTAAATCTAAATTAATCAACAACTATTTTGATAATCGGTTAATCGGTTTGAAGCTTTTTTCATGATTAAAACAAGATTTCTGATTGTTTAAGCTTCTTAAATGTGAATATTTTCTTCATTTCTTTGCTCTGGATAACAAAGAAATCATTGAAAGTCAATCATTTTGGTTTGTGGACAAAACAAGACATTTGAGAACATCATCATTTCCAGGTTTGACGAACAATGATCAACTTTTTTTTTTAGGTTTTCTGATATTTTATGGACCAAGCGATTCATTGAGAAAATAATCAACAGATTAATCGATTATGTAAATAATTGTTAGTTGCAGCTCCAGTGGCGATACAGTCAAATACCAAGGCAACACTGTAAACATGGCTGCAGCAGAGCTTTTTTAAAACAAGGTTTGTAGATAGATAGATACTTTATTCATCTCACAGAGAAATTCACAACTATTAATGTTTTACAGCAATTTGGACGATGTGAATAACTGAAAACTGAGTTCTGTTCGCAAGTGAGAGAGAAAAGACAAAGTTAACTGTGACTTTTAAAGAAACGTATTTACGGACAGAAAACAGAGACATTTCACACGTGCTGTGTCTCACCGAGACTACTGTTCTACTTTCAGAGAAAACTAATTTATTACTTAATAACTCATTGAATTATTGCCCAGCCCTGGTAGGGATGATCCAAATTCAAACTTAAAATCGTGACTGTAAATACAATTATTATAATTCTACAGATGTGTTCACGACGCAAAGAAAAAATGTTTCTATAGATTTTAAATTACGCATAAAAACTACAATGACAAGACATCTTCACTGTTAGACAGACTTTTCCAACAGGAAGTTTGTAAACCACTCACTCTCCCACACCAAACCCCATAGAGAAAATCAGTGATTTTAGCTGACGGGGACACAGGAGCTGCTGGTCTGCTGCTGCCTCGTGTGGTCACTTTGTGTCACTGAGGTCAATCTGAACATAGGACTTAAGAAGCCGAAGTGACAAAACAAGACATTCTACTTAATGATGGAGGCAGCAGTGGATCAACAACTCCTGTGTGTGTGATGTTAAAATCACTGGTTTTCTCTATGGGGTTTGGTGTGGGAGAGTGAGTGGTTTACAAACTTCACTTTCCTGTTGGAAAAGTCTGTCTCACAGTGAGATAAAGACGATATCATAGACTTAAACTGACCTGCTTCATGCAGGCTCTCAGCAGCAGGGGAAAATGAAACTGTAGTTTGTAAACCACTCACTCTCTCAGGTATGAGTATTTGTCTTTATATTGGAATAAGAAAATTGTGATTAGTGGGTTTAAATAAATAATGAAAGTGTATTCATGATCTAAAATGTATTTGTTATTTTCGAGAGAAAAAAAAAAAACCATACAGAAAAAAGTCATCATAACCTGATATCCAGAGGTCAGTCGCATGAAATCAACTGTTTGACCCACGAGCCACAAGTTTGACCACTTCTCCGAAGAAAAAGAAAAAAGTCTGTGTCTATATTTATAGAGGAGGAGGAGATGAAGCCAAGAGCTCACCTGAAGCATGGGGGCGATGGGGCTCCACGTGTTCCAGTCCGGGTCATATTTCTCTCCACTGTCCATAACCACGTGATGTCCGTCAGCTCCGCCCACCACAAACAGGAAACCCTCTAACACAACAGGAAGTGATCATTGACCATATGCTCAGTTCATTTTTTTTATCTCTTTCCAGGGCTTGGAGTTTTTTTTTTGTTTGTTTTTTTATTTACAAACTTTCAAGGATTTCAAGGAACCACAAGGAAAAACTTTCCAGGGCTTGGAATTTTTTTTTTTTAATTTACAAACTTTCAAGGATTTCAAGGACCCACAAGGAAAAACTTTCCAGGGCTTGGAATGTATTTTGTTGTTTTTTTTAATTTACAAACTTTCAAGGATTTTAAGGATCCATGAAAAAAAATTCTAGGGCTTGGAGTTTTCCCCTTTTTTTTTTTTTTTTTACAAATTTACAAACTTTCAAGGATTTCAAGGACCCATGACATTTTTTTTTTTCTAGGGCTTGGAGTTTCTCTTTTTTTCAAGGATTTCAAGGACCATGGAAACCATGAGCAATTAGTTTTTCTCGCAAGACCTGAGATTTCGCAAGATTCTGAGGACTCCAGGACGGTGGCCCTGATTTTACAAGGCTGGTTTTCCACTGACACCAACCAGGAAGTTGTGCTTTGAATGCCTCAGGACGGACGACTAAAAAGAATCCTCAGCACTGACCTGCGGCGACCACGCCGTGACCGACGCGGGCGACGTTCATGGGCTGCAGCTCGATCCAGTTCTGTCTGCTGACGTCGTAGAGCGGACACATGCAGCGCGTCACCGCGGTCGGCTTCCTGGTTCTGCGACGCGATGGGACAGAAACACGGTAAATAAACAGCACATTTATCTTTCTCCATAAAATTAAAAGTACAGGTCATTCTGATGGAATTTGTCATGTCCGTGGTCATTAGCGGCAACAGGAAGTAGACACACCGCCGTTCCAACAGGGCGGACAAATGTCCCATGATGTTCAGAATGACGTGCACACTTTAGCCCTTTAACACACTTTAGCACTGTGCGTCGCCGTAATTAAGCGACGGTTTGTGCTATCGGAAAAATTCCAACAGTTTCTGAGAGCTGAGAAGTCGCACATCAAAGCAACAAACCAGCCGGCAAACCAGCGTCTTTGTCACCAGAGAGGAAAGAGTGTGCATAATTTCCATTTTTTGGGCTGTTTTTGCACATTGAGCCAAATACTCAAACAAATGCTATTGCAAATGTGTTTTATACTGTTCAAATTTTAAATTTAACTAAATCTAGTGTTTCCTTTTCTCAATAAACCTTTTGTTTTTCTTCATTTTGAATATTTAATACACTATTTTCACATGCAGTAGACTGTAAATAACTGCCAGATGTTGAAAGTTATTCTGGAATAATGGTCACAAAGCACTTTCCTGGCCTTTTTGAGGCTTAGGTGTTAAAGTGTTAAAGGGAAATAGGTGATAAAATACGACACATATGGCGGGACACCAGTGTGACTGACAGCTGGTATCGTCGAAAATTCTTCTCGACAGGATTCTGACAGGAGTCCACCTCTTTACATAAATACATATTATATTTATAGTTCATGGAACTAACATGGCCGACTCACTTGCGATCTTCTCCTCCGGCGAGAACGATACACTCAGAGTATCCTCGGGGTTTGAAGGCGTCGAGCAGAGCTCGGCCCTGCAGCTGACCGTCCGCCGCCCCCGGCTGACAGTGCTCTCTGATCACCTCCCTCATCAGTGGCTCCCCCATGGCCTGATGGGATATCAAGCAACACACACCGAGTGAGAGTGGCCACAGTGGCTGTTTCCTCCACTCACTCACACGCAACTATTTCTGTATATATATATATATACAGTGGTTACGGAAAGTATTCAGACCACCTTAAATTTTTCACTCCCTCATTCCCTCATTCATGTACACACAGCACATCATTTTGACACAAAATAACAGAATTGTAGAAATGTTTGCAAATGTATTAAAGAACAAAAACTGAAACATGACATGGCCATAAGTATTCAGACCCCTGCTGTGACAGGCGCTGTCCATTTCTTCTGATCATCCTTGAGATGGTTCTACACCTTTATTGGAGTACACCAGCTGTGTTTAATTAAATGAATTGGATTGATTAGGAAAGGCACACACCTGTCTATATCAGACCTTACAGCTCACAGTGCACGTCAAAGCAAATGAGAATCATGAGGTTGAAGGAACTACCCGAAGGAACTACCCGAAGAGACAGAATTGTGGCAAGACACAGATCAGGCCAAGGTTTCTACAGAACTTCTGCTGCACTTAAGGTTCCTAAGAGCACAGTAGCCTCCACAATCCTTAAATGGAAGAAGTTTGGAACAACCAGAACTCTTCCTAGATCTGGCCATCCGACAAAACTGAGCAATGGGGGGAGTGGAACCTTGGTGAGAGAGGTAAAGAGGAACCCAAAGATCACTGTGGCTGAGCTCCAGAGATGCACTGAGGAGATGGGAGAAAGTTCTAGAAAACCCTCTCCTCAGTGCACGACACATGAACGGCGGGCTTTCATAGAGAGTTTGCCAAAAAACACATGAAGGACTCTCAGACTATGAGAAATAAGTTTCTCTGGTCTGATGAGACCAAAATTGAACTTTTTGGGTTTAATTCTAAGTGGAATGTGTGGAGAAAACCAGGCACTGCTCATCACCTGCATGCACAATACAACCCCAACAGTGAAGCACGGCGGTGGCAGCATCATGCTGTGAGTGTTTTTCAGCTGCAGGGACAGGACAATGTAATTGAAGGTAAGATGAATGTGGCCAAGTACAGAGATTACCTGGATGAAAACCTTTTCCAGAGTGCTCAGGACCTCAGACTGGGCCGACACTTCACCTTTCAACAAGACCATGACTCTAAGCACACAGCTAAAGCGACAAAGGAGTGGTTTAGGAACAACTCTGTGACTCTTGAGTTGAGCATCTCTGGAGAGACCTGAAAATGGCTGTCCATCAACCTGACAGACCTGGAGAGGATCCTCAAATCCAGGTGTGAAACACTTGTTGCATCATTCCCAACAAGACTCATGACTGTATTAGCTCAAAACTGTGCTTCTACTCAATACTGAGCAAAGGCTCTGAATACTTATGACCATATGATGTTTCAGTTATTGTTCTTCAATAAATTTGCAAAAACTTCTACAATTCTGTGTTTCTGTGTCAAAATGATGTGCTGTGTGTACATGTATGAGGAAAAACATCTACAAATACTGTGAATACTTTCTGTACCCACTGTTACTTGCAACTGTTGATTTTTAAAAAAAAGAGACTTTTTTTTTTTTTTTCTTTTTTTAAGTGTGGTAGTTGTTTGAATGACAGCTGCCAGCTCAGGCATCACAGGACAATTTTAGACGTTTAACAAAAGGCTCACCAAGAAGTCTACAACGTCTTTATCTCACTGTGAGACCTCATAGAGAAACCAGTGATTTTAACAACACACACATACACGAGTTGTTGATCCATCACTAAGTTCTAATGTCTTATTTTGTAAAATTCTGCATTAAAAATCCTTTGTTCCGATGTACGTCAGTAACTTTATGAACACTATCTTTTCATAAAGTTACTGATAAATGTGATGAACACATGAATTAGAGTGAAATAATCTGGAGTTATAAATCTACTTTTAACACGTTGTTATTGTTCCAGCAGCTAAACAAAGAGGTAAACAGCCGGACTACCGGCATTTTGCCTTTACCCCCAGAATGCATTACGCGTTGGTCACATGGTCTGGCGAGCTCAATAATATGATCATGACTCTGCAGCGAGACCTACTTGAACTTTTCGACATATACGCTGTGTGAGCAACTCCATAGGAATGAGCAGAGCTCTATCCAGTTCTTAATAATACATTCATGACAAAACCTCACTCAGTCACAAGTATCCATTCCTACGACACACACACAAGTCACAACTGAGCACTCACGGTATCATTTCTGGATCACGCACAACAATTGGGACATTCCCTTTCTGTAAGAACTGTGGCTTTTGTAAATCTGTTTCAGGATTTGGAAAAGTGTTTTGCATTTTGTAAATTTGTTTCAAGTTTTGTAACACTGGTTTTTGCACTTCCAGGCCACCGTACTCAGTGACACAAAGTGACCACACGAGGCAGCAGTGGATCAACAACTCCAGTGTGCTGTGATGTAAAAATCATTTTTTTTGGTGTGTCGGAGTGAGTGGTTTACAAACTTCAGTCTCACAGTGAGATAAAGACGTGAACGCGTTGCTTTTCCAGCAAACATCATTAGGTGGATTTTCTCTTTAACAACGATGATTACCACAGGTTTAATGTCGCAGGTGGAGTACCTGCTCTCTCAGGTAGCTGGCGTCCAGGCCCTGCAGCCAAACAGCTGACATCACTTCCTTCAGGTGCACCTGCAAACACATGGAACAATGCTCATGTTTGAGCTTGAAGCTCTTTTTTAAATCATCATACAACAAACAAACATTTTAACTTTACATCATCATGGCCACTCACCTTACGGTCCTGTGGGTCATGTGCCAACCACCGCACCACAGCCTCCAGCACGTACTTCTCGTTGCCCACGTTCAGCTTCTCCATGGCGAGCACCTCGCAGAGCCGCTCCGGCGGAAGCTCCCTGAACTCCTCTGTGAGCGCCACGTCGCGAAAGTGCGTCTGCAGGAACTCCGTGGCGGCATAGTGGACGTGGTACAGGCAGTAGTGGAGGGAGAAGAGGCGGATGCCGAGGCAGTTCTCTGCAGTGATGCAGCTCTCTAAGAACTGACAACACAGCAGCTTGAGGTCGGTCATGAGGAGCAGGTCAGACGCCTGCACCATGTCCTGGATGGTGTCTTCACTCAGAGTGATCTGTGGGTGAAGGGAGCACACACACACAACTTTTATTTAAACAGGAAAGTCCCGTTGAGATGAAAGGGTTAGTTCTGCTGTGGTTGTATGAGGTTCTGAAGTGTCAGCCGTAAGAACACGTTCACGTCTTAAACTCACTGTGAGACAGACGTTTGTAAACCACTCACTCTCCCACACCAAAGTCCATTGAAAAAGTGATTTTAACATCACAGTACACAGGAGTTGTTGATCCACTGCTGCCTCCATCACTATGGGCTTTGGTGTGGGAGTGTGAGCGGTTTACAAAGGTCACTTTCATGTTATAATAGTCTTATAATGTTATAAGGTTATAATGTCTGACAGCTGGATAAAGCATTATTAAAGCATCATAGACTTAAGCAGACATAGATTTTATTGGTGAACGTTTAGTAAAGTGGCTAAACTCTTTTTTTCCTTGCATCACATGAACTATCCCCTTTAAGAGCAAGTTTGAAATGCAGTTGTGTAGCATGTTGTGTGTCACACACAGAGCCTTTTGTCAGATTTCAGCCGCCTGTACACAGCATTATGTAACATCTGCATAAAAAATAAAAATAGCATCCAACACATTCCATCTGAGATTGAGATTATCTAATTGGTAAATAATAGAGGGCCTAACACAGAGCCCTGTGGTACACAATGGGCAGGAAACAATAACTTGTTCTGACCACACCTTGCACCTAAACATGTTGTGTTCTGCCCTTTTTTTTAAAAAACACAACAAACAAAAACTCTCCACACTCACTTCACCACTGAAGATGAAGTCGAGGATTTGTTTCATGGTGTCCATGGAGACGCCCTGCAACTCGATCCTGTATGTAGACCCGTCTTCCTTTGGAGGGTTGTAGTTCAGCTTGGTCCTGACGGGAAGAAATCAAAAATGGAAACTCTGGCAGCTCTTCTGTGATTCCAGCAGAAAGTGGACACACCCATGCTCGCTTTCACAGGGCAGTGATTTAACCATGTGCTCCTAAAATACCAGGGTAAATGATCACTGATGGTCAGTGGTTGATGTCCTGACCTGATGTAAGGGCTCGCAGCAGCCAGGATGTTTTTCTGGACAGGAAGCTCCTCCCCATCGACCACCAGCAGGGCATCGTGGAAACTCTGCTCCTGCCAGAAGGTGCGAAGAACCTGGAGCAGTCTCTGTGAATGCTGAGGGTCTGAAAACTTGGATCCAGAATCGGGCATGTCAGCCCGAAAAGCACTCGTCCCCTCCTGTACACATACAACACCGAAAACCGAACCCCCTTTAAAAAGGTGTCACTTTTAGGATCTACTGCTCACCAACAAACCTGGGCTAGAGATAACACACGTTTTAGTTAGTCACGCTTCAATTCAATTCCGCTTCAACAAATGACAACATAAGCATTTATTTCGACAAGAGATGACGCGTAAAAAGCTGGTTTGTTAGCTACATGTTTGGCTAGCCTGCAATGGTTCTGGTGAGAATCAGCCACCTTGAACTGAACATGTTTGTGAGTATGAACTGGTGCCGCTGCTGGCGTAGATACCGCTGCTGGCGTAGATACCGAGCTGGTAGCGAGGCGGTTGCAAACGAAGGAGTTCGCATTAATAGGCCGTTTTTAACTTAACCACTGTCGAACACGAACGGGGAGTGCGAGAGTGACATGTCCGTGTTTACAAGCACTCGCAGCGGTTTTTTTGTTTGCTTATTTAAAATGTCAAGTTAAAGGGCTCTTACCGTGAGACTGCCTTTACAAATCGTGTCAAATCAGACACGTTCGGGCGGCGTTTCCTCGTCTTTAGAGACGTGAATCACTCGAGGCGTGAATGTAACACGGAGCGAAGACATGTATTCGTGCTGCGTTCACTGGCGCGTGTTTTAAATGTATAAACGCTCGTGTCGTCCGGGAATAAAATCAACACAATTAATATATAAAACAATGTACAAAAAAACGAGTACATTCACAGAAGACACCATTGTGACGCCAACACTCATGCAATAACAAAGGCAACAACTTTACACGCCTCTTATTATTTTTACGTTACAGAATTCAGATGGTACTTGAACGCCTCACCGGCAACACGGAAACGGTGTCCCCTGTAAACAGTGTTCCAATACTTTTAGGAGCCACCTGTGCGCGAACAAAGTCACAAAATAAAGCTCGCGTGAGAAGAAAACGTGTTCTTGTTCGACTTTTCTGAGTGAATGTAAGAGACGACGGCTAAGCAAAGCGGAATATAGCCCGAAAAATCAAACTGTGAGCGGGAACAAGCCAACGAGAATCCCGCCGAACGGTACTTCCGGTAAGACAGTCACCTACGTGCACCGTTGCCGTGACTTATCGCGAGTGAGCGACTCGTTGAGATGCACGTGCAATAATATAGTGAATGTGGCGACTTTTATTTTGAAGACCCAACTTCCTCGTGTCGTTGTTTTCTCTAGTTGACTTTAACTTAAAACTGCCGCCGCCATAACTGTGAGTAAACGTCAACATGGTCTCGGTTTCCTGAGCTTTATTCAAAGGTAAGAAGTTCAAGATAAACTAGTTTAAAAAGTACGTGTAAAGTTTGATGTCTACGTTGAGTACGTGTAAAGTTTAATGTCTACGTTGAATACGTGTAAAGTTTAATGTCTACGTTAAGTACGTGTAAATCAGTAACGCTGCAGTTGCCCGCTATAGTGGAGTCGATATTTTTATTCACCACCGTAAACATGGACCACAAACAAAAACTGTAAGGTCTAAGGCTACAGTTATCAACTTTCTGGATTAGTCCATGAGTTGTTTGGTTGGTGGACGATCGATTAATTGGTGTGTGTTGTTCTAATAATAACTAAAACCAGTTTCTGTGATTTTTCAGCTTCTTAAATGTGAATATTTTCTAGTTTCTGTCATTTTAACCCAGAAAATAGTGGACAAATGATTTGATTATAAATTGAATCGTAAGTTACAGCCATAATTATGCATTTAATATCTCTGATCATTTATGGCATGTGATTTATTCTCTTAATTTAACAGGTTTAATCAACTTATTTATAGTGATGTAGAAATGTTCTCTAATGTCTTGTTTTTGTCCACAAACAAAATGATTCAGTTTGAATGATTTATTTTGTTTTATGGAGCAAAGAAAATATTCAAATTTAAGAAGCACAAAAATGACAGAAAGTAGAAAATATTCACATTTAAGAAGCTGTAAAATGACAGAAAGTAGAAAATATTCACATTTAAGAAGCTAAAAATGAAAGAATGTAGAAAATATTCACATCTAAGAAGCTGAAAAATGACAGAAAGTAGAAAATATTCACATTTAAGCTGAAAAATGACAGAAAGTAGAAAATATTCACATTTAAGAAGCTGAAAAATGACAAAAAGTAGAAGTTATTCACATTTAAGAAGCTGAAATATGATAGAAAGTAGAAAATATTCACATTTAAGAAGCTGAAAAATGATAGAAAGTAGAAAATATTCACATTTAAGAAGCTGAAAAATGATAGAAAGTAGAAAATATTCACATTTAAGAAGCTGAAAAATTACAGAAATTAAAAAATATTCACATTTAAGAAGCTGAAAAATGACAGAAAGTAGAAAATATTCACATTTAAGAAGCTGAAAAATGATAGAAAGTAGAAAATATTCACATTTAAGAAGCTGAAAAATGACAAAAAGTAGAAAATATTCACATTTAAGAAGCTGAAAAATGATAGAAAGTAGAAAATATTCACATTTAAGAAGCTGAAAAATGACAAAAAGTAGAAAATATTCACATTTAAGACGCTGAAAAATGACAGAAAGTAGAAAATATTCACATTTAATTAGCTGAAAAATGACAGAAAGTAGAAAATATTCACATTTAAGAAGCTGAAAAATGACAGAAAGTAAAAAATATTCACATTTAAGAAGCTGAAAAATGACAGAAAGTAGAAAATATTCACATTTAATTAGCTGAAAAATGACAGAAAGTAGAAAATATTCACATTTGATAAGCTGAAAAATTACAAAGTAGAAAATATTCACATTTAAGAAGCTGAAAAATGACAGAAAGTAGAAAATATTCAAATTTAAGAAGCACAAAAATGACAGAAAGTAGAAAATATTCACATTTAAGAAGCTGTAAAATGACAGAAAGTAGAAAATATTCACATTTAAGAAGCTAAAAATGAAAGAATGTAGAAAATATTCACATTTAAGAAGCTGAAAAATGAAAGAATGTAGAAAATATTCACATTTAAGAAGCTGAAAAATGACAAAAAGTAGAAAATATTCACATTTAAGAAGCTGAAAAATGATAGAAAGTAGAAAATATTCACATTTAAGAAGCTGAAAAATCACTCAAACTGGTTTTGAATAATTTGTTTTTAAAAAAAATCATCAAAATATTTGACAATTCAAACTATAAAATCTTAGTCCAATTTAAATGCTCCCACAAAACAGGTGAATACAGTAAAGAAGCATAAACTCTTTGTATGATGTGCTTGATTTGCTCTGCAGCTGGTGAGCAGATGTTGTGGCGGTTTAGTGGAGACACGGTTCAGGACTTCAATCATGCCCCGACCTCCTCGAAACCAGTTGTCTCCATGGATAGAGAAGCTGATCCTGAGCTACAGCAGCCGGGAGGAGGAGGAGGAGGGGAGGGGCGGGCGGCTGAAGGCTCACGTCGTCGGTGTGGGTGAGATGTCTCAGTCTCAGGCTCAGAACTCTGACGGCCTCACTGGGCTCCTCTTCCTGTCGGACGGTTTCCTCCAGATCCCCGCCGTCCTCACCGCAGCGGCCTGGGAGCGTCTGCAGGAGCAGGAGGACCGTGAGTGTTTAGCCAGCCTCCTCAACGCCACCGCGTGCATCCACGACTACCAGCTCCGGTTCCACATGGCGTCCGAACAGACCAGGTGCCGCTTCTTCCTCTCGGTGGGAGAGCTCGCCACGACCGCCGCCGGTCCGGTCAGAGACAACACGCCGTGCTGCACGACCGCGTCCTCTGTGCGGCTGAAGATCTGCGAGACGTGGCGGGCGCTACTGAGTGAGGAGGCGGAGCCAGAATCTCAGAGGAGTCAGTGTGGGTTTGATCTGTCCGAGCTGCTCGGCGAGTGGCAGCACGACTGTGTCCAGGCCGTGCTGGACGACGTGCGGGACAGGCTGGCGGCGGCAGGTGGGGGCTCTGTGAGCCCGCAGCCCTCCACCTCCTCGTACGCGCCACTGCTGACTCTCGCCGCCACGGGCTGGGACGTGGACAGGCTCAGATTTAAAGGAGCGGAGCGCTTCACTGTCCCCGTGAAGTATCTCCTCATCCCAGAGGACGGAGCTCGGCAGCCGCGGACGTCGTCGCACACCATGGACACACGCACACATTCAAGTCCAGAACCCGCGCCGCTGTCCGTAGATGACGCAGCGCGGCGAATACCTGCACCGGCAGCTGCAGAGAGACTCTGCGGTGCAGACGAGATCCCGCCTCTTCCTGTGGACGACGTGACGCGGCACGTGATTGAGAGCGATGTCACGCTTTTGTCAAACCCCTGGGACATTTTCCCCCCACCGTGCACATCCTCCTCCTCTGAGGCATCACCAGACGCCACGACAACAAATGCTGAAGCTAAATCCAGACCCGGTCACGCCGTCACAGCAACCGGCACTCGGCTTCCTGTCCACATCACCAAGGAATCCCAGCCGACGTCAGCGCAGAGCACAGACTTTAGCGACTTCCCGCCGCACCTGAAACCACCACATTCCACCGGCGCCGTCTCCACGCCTGCTTCTTTGGCGTTGCCTTTCGTGAGTCCACCGGAACCCGCGGAGGTGTCGCCCCCTGCAGGCAAACACAAGCCTTCTGCTTCAGACCAGGAGACGTGTGAGAAGGAGACCACACACAGAAAGGCGAAGAGGAAGAGAAGCGAGGCTGCAGCTGAAGCTCAGACCAGCGTGGAGCCGCCATCTTGGCTCTTTGACACGCAGGCAGGCTCAGAAGACGGCAGCAGCCACAGAAACGGCCAAAGTGTGAGCAGCATGTGGAGGACAACTCCCAGCATGCACAGCAGTGGCAGACCGTTCTCCTACACGTACCAGATGACCGGACAGAACCTGCAGGACTTCAGTGGCTTCACGGTGTCCGAGTCTTTGCTGCACTGGGCCGTCAAATATCTGCTTCCAAAGCAGGAGCCGGTGACCTCTGACCCCGGTCGAGGTCACGTCACTGTGGGCTCAACGGGTTAAAACAAAAGTGTGCCAGAGTTCCAGCGTTCTGACTGTTTCTGATGAGTCATGTTTACGTTAGTCTTTGTAAAAAACAAAATGTAAAGAGTGTCACTGAAGTGGAATCTAAATAAAACAAAGTTCAGGTTTTAGGAAGTGTGGTTATGAGTTTTGTTATGACTGAATTAAAATCTGATCGGCTCATCTACGTCACTTTAAATCTACGCCTTCTACGCCACATGTCCACGTCTTTATCTCACTGTCAGACAGACGTTTCCAACAGGAAACTGAAGTTTGTAAACCACTCACTCTCCCACACCAAAGCCCAGAGAGAAAATCAGTGATTTTAGCTGACGGGGACACAGGAGCTGCTGGTCCTCTGCTGCCCCGTGTGGTCACTTTGTGTCACTGACGTCAATCTCAACAAAGGATTTCAAACACTGAAGTGACAAAATCAGACATTAGAACTTAGTGATGGAGGCAGCAGAGGATCAGCAACTCCTGTGTGTGTGTGTGTGTGTGTGTGTGATGTTAAAATCACTGGTTTTCTCTCTGGGCTTTGGTGTGGGAGAGTGAGTGGTTTACAAACGTACATACCTGAACTGTGCCTGTCAGTGTTTGGCTCTTTAAATCAGCTTCAGGGTGAGTTCTTGCTGGACTTGTTTTCTCTGTGACGTCACGTTGGCTCAGGAGATGAAGAGATATAAAGTCTCCCTCCTCACATTCCAATGCATCCACGGTAACGCCCCACAGTACCTTCAAGATCTTCTCAGCACGCTCGCTACGCTCCACCAACAGTTACAGACTTCTCACCCCCAGGACTAAAACCCGCACACTTGGAGACCGAGCCTTCTGCTCCTCTGCTCCTCGACTGTGGAACACCTGAGGGCCCCACAGACGGCTGACAACTTTAAAACCTTTTTTAAAAACCCTTTAATAATTGTTTAAAGATTTAAACCTGCATGTCCTTCTGGCCTAACGCTGCTGTCATCTCCTAAGCATCACAAAATGACAATGTGTTATTTATTTTGATTTACTGACCATTTCACACCTGTAGATATTTACGTTCAGATACAGTGCGACACCTGCTGGTCAGATTGAGTCATTTTTCAATTGATGTCTATTTATGCGGTCCATAGAGTGAAGGGAGCAAATATGTGTATTCTTACTAATTCTTACTTGTAAGTGCTCACACCCGGGTGTAAATAGACACTTTGTCTTTAGTTTTGAAGATTAAAAACACATTCATTGTCAATCAGTGATCAAACTAAGATTTCATATCAAGTCCAATTTACAGAGGTTAATGAGGTTAATAGAGGTAATGATACATATGCTGAATACACACAAGTGGTTAAATTATGCAAACCTTCTGAATGTTGTTCTGAGTGTGCATTTGGACTATCTGGGTATCTCATCGGACCACTAGAATTAAGCTAAGCATCACTTCTGTAGGTCTTTCTTATTTGGTTGCTATTTCATTAATTGCTATTGTATCTAACTGGATTGCTTGACTTTTGACTTGTCTGTTTAGTGAAGGTGAAAGTTTGTTGTTGATATTTTGTCTGCTAGGTCAAAGAGAAAGTTGTTATTGTTGCTGTTTTGACATAGTTTCTATTGAGCCATCACCATCACCAGGTGTGAAGTTTCACTGGCTACAGGGGAGTGGCCACCACAGCTGTAACCAATCAGCCCCTAATCAGGGAGTGGCCACACAGCTGCAACCAATCATCACCTAATCAGGTGTCTTTAAAAATCAGCACTCACTTTGAAGCGGCAGCTTCAGCGGCACACTCAGGAAGACGAAGACTCAGGAGTCTAAACTGGAGTCTCAGAAAGACAAAGGAGTCTAAACCGGAGTCTAACAGGGAGGCTAATGAGGCTAAGTACCTGTCAATTGTTGCAATTGTTTCCTACCTTTCACATATGTGCACTTTTTCCATTCCTGTTCATGTTTCCTCTCATAGATATTACAAACCTCACAATCACTCACAGCATCTCCGTAACCTGTCCTCACTTATCTATCCCACCCGCTCCACACACATCCAACACCTTGTTGCAGGGGGCCTATGGAACTGCCAGTCAGCTACCCGCAAGACTGAGTTCATCTCCGGCTTTGCTACTGAGCAATGCCTGGACTTCCTTGCTCTCACTGAGACTTGGATAACACCCTCCAACACAGCCACCCCTGCAGCTCTCTCCTCCGCCCACTCCTTCTCCCACACACCCAGATCCACTGGAAGAGGTGGTGGGACAGGTCTGCTCATCAACCCCAACTGGACTTTCACTCTTTACCCACTGTCACACTTCTCTTCACAGTCGTTTGAATTTCATGCTGTAACTGTAACTCACCAAGTCAACCAATCATTGTTGTCATCTACCGTCCACCAGGCCCATTGGGACACTTCTTGGAGGAACTAGATGTCCTCCTCTCAAACATCCCAGAAAATGGCCCACCACTTGTTCTTCTTGGTGACTTCAACATCCAGTCAGAGAAGTCATCTGATCTACTTCTTCTACTTTCGTCTCTTTCTCTCTCACTTGCTCCTTCTCCACCAACTCACAAAGCTGGCAACCACCTTGACCTCATCTTCACCAGAAACTGCTCCACCTCCGACCTCAAGGTAACTCCACTTCATGTCTCTGATCATTTCTTCATTTCCTACTCTCTCCCACTCTCCCAATCTGATGATCTCATCTCATCAGATATTCCACTTGTCTGTCGTAACATTCGCTCTCTCTCTCCCTCCTCTCTCTCCTCAACTGTTCTATCAACACTTCCTTCAGCTGACTCCTTCTCCCTCATGCATCCCAACTCTGCCACAGACACCTTCCTCTCTACTCTGTCCTCCTCTCTTGACTCTCTCTGTCCTCTTACTTCACGGCGGGTTCGTAAGTCCTCCCCAGCCCCGTGGTTGTCGGACTCAGTGCGTACTGAGAGAGCCACGATACGGGCAGCAGAAAGGAAACGGAGGAAATCAAAACTCCCTGACGACCTGCTTTCCTATCACTCTCTTCTCTCCACCTTCACTGCCTCTATCTCTGCAGCCAAACAATCTTTCTATCAGACTAAAATTCAATCCTCTTTCTCTAACCCCAAAAAACGTTTCTCGATCTTCTCTAACCTCCTTGACCCCCCACTCCCCCTCCTCCCTCCTCCCTTCTACCAATTCACTTTGTCAACTACTTCACAAAAAAAGTGGATGACATTCGCTCTTCTTTCTCAACCCCACCTCCTGATCTCACCACTCTACCAACCACAAATTCAGCTCTTCTCTATCCTCTTTCACCCCTCTATCTCATGATCAAGTTCTTTCCCTAATAAACTCTGCACGCCCCACCTCCTGCCCCCTTGACCCTATCCCTTCTCACCTTCTTCAGTCAATTGCTTCTGATCTTCTTCCTTTCCTCACCCACCTCATTAACACATCTCTATCATCTGGTTGCTTTCCGGACTCTCTTAAAGAGGCCAGAGTGACCCCCCTCCTTAAAAAACCCACCCTTGACCCGTCTGAAGTAAATAACTACAGACCTGTCTCTCTTCTTCCTTTTCTCTCCAAAACTCTGGAGCGTGCTATCTTTAATCAACTCTCCTCCTACCTTCACCGGAACAACCTTCTTGATCCTCTTCAGTCAGGTTTTAAAGCAGGTCACTTGACCGAAACGGCACTTCTTGCTGTCACTGGGCAACTCCACACTGCCAGGGCTGCCTCTCTCTCCTCTGTGCTCATCCTCTTGGACCTTTCTGCAGCGTTTGACACAGTTAACCACCAGATCCTTACTTCCTCCCTTCAAGAACTAGGTGTCTCAGGCTCTGCACTTACCCTACTCTCGTCCTATCTTCAAAACCGAACATACAGAGTAACCTGGAGAGGATCCGTGTCTGAATCCTGTCCTCTAGCCACTGGGGTCCCTCAGGGTTCTGTCTTGGGCCCTCTCCTCTTCTCTCTATACACCAACTCTCTTGGTTCTGTTATTCTCTCTCATGGTTTTTCCTATCACAGCTACGCCGAAGACACCCAACTCATTCTCTCTTTTCCCAGCTCCGACACACATGTAGCAGAACGGATCTCTGCTTGTCTGACCAAAATCTCTCAGTGGATGTCTGACCATCCCCTGAAACTCAATCTTGACAAGACTGAGTTTCTTTTTCTCCCAGGAAAGGGCTCTCCCACCACAGACCTGACCATCACCCTCGACAACTCTGTGGTAACTCCTTCTCATACCGCAAGGAACCTGGGTGTGACACTTGATGACCATCTCTCCCTCACTGCCAACATTGCTGCAACAGCTCGATCTTGCAGATACATGTTGTACAACATCACAAGGATACGGCCTCTTCTAACCCAGAAGGCGGCACAGGTTCTAGTCCAGGCTCTTGTCATCTCACGCTTGGATTACTGCAACTCCCTCCTGGCTGGTATCCCTGCGTGTGCCATACGACCTCTGCAACTCACCCTGAATGCAGCAGCTCGACTGGTCTTCAACTTACCAAAATTCTCCTACACTTCACCGCTCCTCCTCTCCCTTCACTGGCTTCCTGTAGCTGCTCGCTTCAAGACTCTAGTGCTTGCGTTCCATGCTACAAACGGATCCGGTCCAGCCTACATCCAGGACATGATCAAAACCTACACCCCAGCCCGCCCACTCCGCTCTGCATCAGCATCAGCAAAACTCACTGTTCACTGTCCTAGCTCCCAAATGGTGGAACGAGCTCCCCATCAACATCCGGACAGCGGAAAGCCTCCACATCTTCCGCCGCTGACTAAAAACACATTTCTTCCGACTCTACCTTGACTAAGACGACGACGACAAAAAAAACCAAAAAAACAAACAAACTTATACATCGCACTTATGACTAGCACTTCATAGTTTGGCTTACTTGAAGCTCTTACTTACTTCTAGCTCTTATTTGTACCCAAATGTTTAAACGCACTTATTGTAAGTCGCTTTGGATAAAAGCGTCTGCTAAATGACATGTAATGTAATGTAATGAATAGAGGGGATGAATATGACACACTAAAATGTGTGGCCTTGTTTTTTTAAAGGTTTGAGTCAATAAAATATGTAAAACACCTCATGACAACCATAGTTGAAGTATGCCATACATACAGCCATACAATGAAGTTATGGGAAAGAGTAGTGGAAACTAGACTGAGAGCAGAAGTCAACATTTGTGAGCAACAGAAACTAGAAAGAGTACTACAGATGCAGTATTTCTCTACCAGCAGTATTTTGCTGGTAGAGAAATACAGAGAAGGTCAGAGGGAGCTGCATTGTGCCTTTGTAGATCTAGAAAAAGAGAGAGGAACTATGGTACTGTTTGAGGAAGTCTGGAGTGGCAGAGAAGTATGTTAGACTGGTGCAGGACATGTATGCCAACTGTGAGACAGCGGTGAGGTGTGCTGTAGGTGTGACAGAGAAGTTCAAGGTGGAGGTGGGACTACATCAGGGTTCGGCTCTGAGTCCCTTCTTGTTGGTGGTGGTGATGGACAGACTGACAGATGAGGTTAGACAGGAATCTCCATGGACTATGATGTTTGCAGATGACATTGTGATCAGTGGTGAGAGCAGAGACCAGGTGGAGGAAAAGCTTGAGAGGTGGAGATATGCTCTAGAAAGGAGAGGAATGAAGGTTAGTCGCAGCAAGACAGAATATATGTGTATGAATGAGAGGAACCCAAGTGGAACCATGAGGCTACAGGGAGTGGAGATAAAGAAGGTGGAGGATTTGAAGTATTTAGGGTCAACAGTCCAGAGCAGTGGAGATTGTGGAAAAGAGATGAAGAAACGTGTCCAAGCTGGTTGGAATGGGTGGAGAAAAGTGTCAGGGGTAATGTGTGATAAAAGAGTATCAGCCAGAATGAAAGGAAAGATATACAAGACAGTGGTGAGACCAGCGATGCTGTATGGTCTAGAGACAGTGGCACTGAGGAAAAGACAGGAAGCAGAGCTGGAGGCAGCAGAGATGAAGATGTTGAGGTTCTCTTTGGGAGTGACGAAGATGGAATGGTCTTTTAGCAGCTTCACAAGCTTATCGAATGACTTGTCACCCGGTTTAGCGGGGCTGACCAGATTCCTCATTAGACCGTAAGTGACTGACTGCCCACCAAACTGAGCAAAATACCTTTCTGTTGGCCAGCATCCGTTAACTTGTTAGCCACAAAAAAATGTTGGAGAATCTCACAATACTCCTTCCACGTTTGAGTCCGGTTATCGAACGGAGCAGTACTTCTGACCATAGCCACCACCATTCTGTCTGCTTATTTCTGTTGCAGCCACTAAGCAGTTCAACATACGCATTTGTGCACTTTCCCACGAGGCAATCCACTGAAAAAAACTTCATCCTCGTCGCCATTTATGTAGTAACTCACACTGGAGTCATGGTATCTCAGTGTTAACTGGTTTACTTTATTTAACTGGAGAGATGCAGGCAGGGTACACATGTACACATCACACGAGGCACCGAGCATCAACAACCCTCACTTCCTCTATGTGTGTATTCTGGTTCTACGCACCCATTGCGCCACCTTGTGGGACTTCTCATTACTACACTTTATGTGCCATCTTTTGCTGACACGTACTCAAAATAATGGCTGTAAAACGCAGTTCTCTCACCTCCCGCCATTGTTTACGTTTGTGTCTACACGTGAGTTTACCTCCTCATGCGGAAACGTGATTTGTCGCGCGTAGCCTACGTCATCCCGAGACTCAAGAAGAAAGCAAATGTTTTGTGTTTTTACTAAGGGAAATGACAAAAATAGTAACGCACGGTGACTTGGAAAAGTAACTTTAATCTGATTACTGGTTTGGAAATAGTAACGCGTTAGACTACTCGTTACTGAAAAAAAGTAGTCAGACCACAGTAATGCGTTAGTGGCATCACTGCTGATTAGAACATACTTTACTCCAGAATCATTGCGTCACATTTACCCCAATACACCGGCTACTTGTGTCAAATGTCTGTTTCACTGCCTCTGGGAATGCACCCTCATTCAAGAAAGAGGGGATTACAATGGTGTCCATTTTTAATAAGGAACAACTTCCTCTTTGTCCCAAGCTTTGTATTTTCAGGTGTTTCCCAGCGAGCTGTACGCTGAGCCATAGCAGTAAGAAGATGGTGGTATTGTGTCTTCTTGAAGCTAAACGTAAACTTGCACTATCATGGAAGTGTGTTCACAGACCAACCAGCCGTAGAAAAACTTACATACAACACATTTGTAAAGATTTGGGATGATTTCTTGTTTTGTTTTGTTCACAGATCACAATAAGAAATAAGGAAACACTTGTATGTGGGATACAAGTGATGTCCACCTGTGCATGTACATGCGTGTACAATGTTCTTTATCCTTTTTTTCTTTTTAAACCGTGATGAGTAACAGTCAGTTACCAAACCAGAAATATACCACTAATATCTGCAGGTTTTCAATGTCTATATCTGCTTGTTTAATGATGTTTAATGATTTTAAATGACATTTAATTTGAAGTGAACAGAAGCTTTGTCTGTTCGGTGTCTCTCTGAGTTAAAGGGGGACTGATGAGATGAAATGGGAAGAGCAGAGTCTTGGAGACTGGAGCTGAGTGAGAGTGTGAGGCCCTGTGACTTATTTCATTTTCACATCGAGGACAAATAAGGGAGGGCAAACACAGAACACATTACTTTGGCATTTTCTCACTACTGAAGACACAATTAAAACTTTTAACTTGTGATTTTAGCAGCAAACTGTGTCATAGTGCCATTATGAACTGGGCCTCAATCTCTCATCTGTTTTAAAGACATTTTTAAATCCTGTATATACGTTTTTGAACGGTTTACATGGACTGTAGACGACAGTCTGTGTTGTCTGTTGAGAGTAATGTCAGTTGTTCAGTGATTCCTTTGCCAGAAGGCAAAGTATTACATAATGTAATACTTTGCCTTCTGGACTAATGAGGCAGGAGACTTGATCCAGGGAAACCTTCAGCCAACATCTTCTAAGACAGAGTTGTCTCAGTGAGGAAGCTCCAGCTCGTGTGCCCAAGTAGGTCCGCTGCAGACCCGCAGACCACTCAACGACACACCCCTCACACTACACGACACACCCCTCACACTCAACGACACTCTGATTGGGTCACAGAAGAAACAGCGTCTGAAACGTGATGACGTTTACGTTGACGAAGTATGAAGAGAGAGAGTCAGGAAGACACGGGAAAAACGGTCCAAAATGACAGAGGAAAAGATAAGAATGGATAAAAACACATTTTGATATTCAACACTGGATGAATAGTCATTATTTGTGTACATTAAATCAATTAAGTGTGGTTTATTAACCAGTAATGTCTGCATGCTGTAATGATAGCGATTGTAACAGCAAGCAAGACGCAGCGATTTTCTCCCTTTTTTTTTCTTTTTTTCCTTTTTTTCTTTTATTTATATGTACAGGTTATAACATTGACAATATAACATTGTCTCATTTTCAACCAAGAAATGTATAAGATAAACTATATGATCTCTATATATTAGTATTTATCTGTTTTTTAATCTTTAAATGACTCTGAGAAGTTGCACACAACTTTGCTAATTTGAAAACATGTGACCTCAGTTCTACAATTGTTAAGATAAAAGATTTGATGATGAATAATATTTTTCATGTTTAGAAATGAAAAATTCTGTTAAATCACAGTCAACAGTGTCATTTGATTTGATTTGATTTCAGTTAGCCTGCTTATATTTTAGGACAGGGAAAGTCTTACAGGCAAATGCAGTCCAGTTCATTACTACTTGATTCTGGATAAAAGTGTTCCCATGTTAAAAATACAAAATACAATTTTATTTGACATTTTCTTTTATAGAGCAACACTACGTTCAGTGAAGGAGCAGACCCTGAGCTGAGGAGATGTGATTGTGCCAAACAAAGGGGAGCTTGTGTCTCATCTGCAGGGACAGCGACGGTCAAGTGTAGAGTACTGACAAGACGGAACAGCGAGGACTCAGACGCAGAGGCCTTTTATTGTCTTTATTGGCACTCTTAACAGAACACAAGGCAGATCCTCTTACTGAGGGAAAACAAAGCGTGGCTATAAAAAACTATAACCAATGGGGAGCGCAACGCTCTTCAAAAGAAACGTTGCGTAACTATAAACGCGGACACAAAAAATCACTCCGAAGAGGAAACAAAACTCAAACTATGGTTATCATAAAAAACTTAAACAGAAAACTCTCCAAACGGAGGAAAAACAAGGCTCTAAGCACTTCAAAACGAAAACAAACTCAAAGCACAATCCTACTGATTGGCGATCTATAACTAACTAAGAAGAACGAGGTCAAACACAAAACGCAATCTAAATGATTGGCTCTACTCAGTCTAACTAATAAAACGTAATTCACAATCCTAGTGATTGGAGTTTCCTAAGAAGCTGTGAAAATGAACAAACAGAAAATCTCTCCCAAGGAGGAAAACAAATGAGGCTATAAATCTTAACTAAGGTATCAGCTAACAGGCTATGCTAAGAAAACTTACGAAATAAAGCGTCGCTCACAAAGAGGATCAAAACTTGAGGATTCTGTGGCTGTGACAAGGAGCTCGGGTGATCAGGCATGGGCGAAAAACACACTGGCACTGGCACTGACACAGGGGAACAGAGAGTTTTTAAAGTCCACATGGCTTAATTGTCAGCAGGTGTGTGTAATCAGGGCCGGCAGGCCGGCAGAGGAGGGGGCGGGGCAAACTGCCGGAGTGACAGTACCCCCTCTTCAAGGGCCGACTCCTGACGGCCCAGGCTGCTCAGGATGGTCTTTATGGAAGTCTTTAATGAGGCTAGGGTCCAAGATGAACCGTGACGGGACCCACTGTCTCTCCTCTGGCCCGTATCCCTCCCAGTCCACCAGGTACTGCCTGCCCCGGCCCCTGCTTCGGACCGCAAGCAGCCGCTTGACCTTGTAGACTGGACCTCCGTCTATCACTTCCGGAGAAGGAGGGGCCGGGGAGGGTGGGACCATGGAGCTCTCCTGGGCCGGCTTGACCTGGCTGACATGGAACGTGGGGTGGACTCGGAGGGACCGGGGCAGGCGCAGGCGAACTGCGGCGGGGCCGATGACCTTGGAGACTGGGAATGGCCCCACAAACCGAGGTGCCAGCTTCTGGGAGGGGACCCGCAGATGGAGGTTTCTGGCAGACAGCCACACTTTCTGCCCTGGCTGGTAGGTGGGGGCGGGCCGTCTCCTACGGTCCGCAGCTTTCTTGACCCGATCTCCCTGGCGGACCAACACCTGATGGGCGGCTGCCCAGATGCGGCGGCAGCGGCGAACCATGGCGTGGGCAGAGGGCACCAAAACTTCAGGTTCCTGGTCGGTAAAGACAGAGGGCTCATAACCATACACACATTTAAAAGGTGTCATACCCGTGGCTGAGGTGGGCAATGAGTTGTGTGCGTATTCGACCCAGACCAGGTGTTTACTCCAGGATGAGGGGTTCTGCGAAACGAGGCATCGGTGGCCGGTCTCCAGTTGTTGGTTCAGACGTTCCGTCTGGCCGTTAGCCTCCGGATGGTATCCGGAGGTCAGGCTGGCTGTGGCTCCAATGAGCCGGCAAAACTCCCTCCAGAACCGTGATACGAACTGGGGCCCCCGGTCTGAAACAATGTCCTTGGGGAATCGATGAATCCTGAAGACGTGGTTAGTCATAATTTCAGCAGTTTCTTTGGCTGTAGGTAATTTTGGCAAGGCTATGAATCTGACCATTTTGGAGAATCTATCCACCACCGTGAGGACGGTGGTGTTACCTTGGGAGACCGGGAGACCCGTGAAGAAGTCCATGGATATTTCTCCCTACGGTCTGGAGGGGATGGGGAGCGGTTGCAGAAGGCCCATGCGTGACCTGGTGGAGGACTTATTCCTGGCGCAGACAGGACAGGCCTCGGCGTACTCCTTGACGTCTGGTTCCGTATTTGCGCTCTGCCTTTGATAGTCGTCGCGACAGAAAGGCGCATGGGTGCATCTTCCCATCTTGCTCGGACTGCTGTGAGAGGACCGCCCCGATCCCCTTGTTGGATGCGTCTACCTCCACCACGAACTGTCGACGGGGTCTGGCATGGTCAGTATGGGTGCCGTGGTGAATCGCCGTTTGAGGCTCTGGAACGCCACCTCCGCTGCCGGAGACCAGTGGAACCTCACCTGTGGGGAGGTAAGTGCGTGCAACGGGGCAGCTATTGCGCTAAAGCTTCTGATAAACCGCCTGTAGAAGTTAGCAAATCCGAGGAATTGCTGAACCTTCTTGCGGCTATCAGGCGTGGGCCACTCAGCCACAGCGCTAACTTTAGCCGGGTCCATCTGCACTCTTCCAGGGGCTACAATGAAGCCCAGGAAGGAGATGATGTCGGCATGGAACTGACTCTTTTCTGCCTTGACATAGAGCTTGTTCTCCAATAGTCTCTTAAGAACTTTCATCACATGTTCTCTGTGGGTGTCTAGGTCGGGGGAGTAGATCAGAATATCGTCCAAGTAAACATAAACAAAATGGTCGAGGAAGTCCCTAAGGACGTCGTTTATCATGGCTTGAAAGACGGCGGGGGCATTAGTGAGTCCGAAGGGCATGACTAAGTATTCATAGTGCCCTACGGGGGTGTTAAAACCCGTCTTCCACTCGTCCCCCTCCCTGATTCTGACTAGGTGGTAGGCGTTACGTAAGTCCAGTTCAGTAAAAACCTTGGCCTGCTGAAGCTGATCAAAAACGGAGGACATGAGAGGCAGGGGATAGCGGTTCTTGATGGTGATAGATTCAAGATTCAAGATTCAAAGTGTTTATTGTCATATGCACAGTAAAGAAACACGTTTCCCTGTACAATGAAATTCTTACTTTGCTGTCCACTCAAAAACACCAGCATAAAGTAGAAAAGAAATGCTTTTGTAAAATAGTATAATATACATAAGGAAAATATAAATATAAATATTACCAAAAAAAACTAAATATATATATGCATGAAATAAGTGTAAACGTATGCATATATACAAGAAGAAGAACTGTACATAAAGTGAACACTGGTTGTGCAATTTGATGCTGTGCAAACAGATTTAACAGATTTAAAGTGACATGTGTCAGGTTTAAAGTGACGGTAACAGATTAAGTGACAGTGTAACCAGGTGACAAGATTATTGTAGTCCTGTTCAGCTGTTAAGGATTCTGATGGCAGTGGGGTAAAAAGAGTTCCTTAGACGTGTTTAAAGGGCTTTAATCTATACAAGGTCTTAGAGACCCGTCCTTCTT
This sequence comes from Solea solea, assembly GCF_958295425.1. Classification (NCBI taxonomy): domain Eukaryota; kingdom Metazoa; phylum Chordata; class Actinopteri; order Pleuronectiformes; family Soleidae; genus Solea; species Solea solea. Next base: position 1,146,318 of record NC_081145.1, on the reverse strand, counting down.
GCCCACAAAGAAGAACCCGGCCCCTGCAGCTGATGAGGAGGGACGGATGAGACTCGCCTTGAGTGAGGTTTCTATATAGTCTCTCATAGCCACTCTCTCTGGGCCTGAAATTGAATATAGGTGTCCTTTTGGAATGGTGGAGCCGGGAATCAGGTCTATGGCGCAGTCATAGGGTCTGTGAGGAGGAAGTGACATGGCTCTGGACTTGCTAAAAACCTCCTGAAGGTGGTGGTAGCAGGGAGGTACTGCGCTCAGGTCTGGGGTCTCGGGATCTGCGGCAGGGGGAACAGAGACATGGTTAACGTATGTCACATCCGCACCCTGAGTCTGGGTCTTGCTCTGGTGGTCTTTACAGTTCTCTCCCCATCCCATGATGGTCCCTGATCTCCAGTCCACCTGGGGGTTATGCCTACACAACCACGACAGCCCTAGGATCAATGTTTGGGATGGGGATTTAAATAAGTAAAAGTTCATGGCTTCAGTGTGCCCCCCTATGCATAGTTCGAGAGCTTCTGTTGCGTGAGTGATCACAAAAAGTTCTTTGCCGTTAACGGGCACTGGCTTTGATAGGCCTGGCCAGGGTCTGGGTTTTAAGTCCTATTTTTGCTGCCAAATCCCAATTCATGAGGCTTTCATCAGCTCCTGAGTCTATGAGTGCTTCCAGATCATAGCTGGTGGTGTGGTGCTTGATGATGACAGGTGTGAGTTTACGCGGTTCCGGGCCAGAAACCGTAAACTGACTCACCACTGTTGGTCGTTTGGCTGGGCAGGCAACGACGAGATGGCCTGACTCCCCGCAGTAAAAGCACCGACCCTCCTGCCGCCGTCGTCGTCGCTCCTCGGCTGTCAGTCTCGTCTGCCCCAGCTCCATGGGCTCTCCCACTCCCTCCCTGGGGTATCGAGGCTGCTCGGGAGGTGGTCGGTGGGGCGCCAGCCCAGTCGGCGTTGCGGAGCGTGGTGGTCGGTCGTCGCGCTGCCTGAGCTCGTGGAGTCTGTTATCGGTCCGGATGGCCAGAGCAATTAGGGCGTCCAGGCTTGTCGGCAGGTCCAGCGGCACCAGCTGCTCCTGGATCGGTTTCGCCAGCCCCTTCAGGAAGATGTCGTAAAGTGCCGTCGCGTTCCACCCGCTCTCTGCCGCTAAGGTACGGAACTGAACAGCGTAGTCACAGACTGATCGACTCCCCTGTTTCAGCCCGCTCAGCTCTCTTGCCTTTTCCCGGGCTGTGGAGACCGGGTCGAACGTCTGCCGTAAGGCTCCCTGGAAGTCTGTGAGTGACCCGCAGAGGGGCGAGACTCGTCCCCACTCGGCCATGGCCCACGCTCTTGCTCTGCCCGACAGATGAGAGATCATGAAGGCGAACTTGGATCTGTCCGTGGTAAAGGTCGGGGCATAATGTTCAAAATGCATGGAGCATTCAGTTATAAAGGCTTGGCAAAGTCCTGGTTCGCCTGAAAAACGCTCTGGGGGCGCGAGTTTCACCCCGGATCCGGCGAAGGAGGCAGCCTGCGTCGGCGTTGCCACAGACACCGGAGGCTTCGGTGCTGCGGGCGGGCTGGTCGTGGACCGCAGGAGATCAGTCAGGTTCCGCACCTGGGTCGTGAGCTGACCCAGATGCTCCGCCATGGTGATTTGGAACTGCTCCTGCCTGGAGAGACGGGCTTCCTGGGTACTCAGGGCTTCTAGCCACTGTCTGGTGGCTAGAAGGCCTTTTATTGTCTTTATTGGCACTCTTAACAGAACACAAGGCAGATCCTCTTACTGAGGGGAAACAAAGCGTGGCTATAAAAAAACTATAACCAATGGAGGAGTGCAACGCTCTTCAAAAGAAACGTTGAGTCACTATAAACGCGGAAACAAAAAATCACTCCGAAGAGGAAACAAAACTCAAACTATGGTTATCATAAAAAACTTAAACAGAAAACTCTCCAAACGGAGGAAAAACAAGGCTCTAAGCACTTCAAAACGAAAACAAACTCAAAGCACAATCCTACTGATTGGCGATCTATAACTAACTAAGAAGAACGAGGTCAAACACAAAACGCAATCTAAATGATTGGCTCTACTCAGTCTAACTAATAAAACGTAATTCACAATCCTAGTGATTGGAGTTTCCTAAGAAGCTGTGAAAATGAACAAACAGAAAATCTCTCCCAAGGAGGAAAACAAAAGAGGCTATAAATCTTAACTAAGGTATCAGCTAACAGGCTATGCTAAGAAAACTTACAAAATAAAGCGTCGCTCACAAAGAGGATCAAAACTTGAGGATTCTGTGGCTGTGACAAGGAGCTCGGGTGATCAGGCATGGGCGAAAAACACACTGGCACTGACACAGGGGAACAGAGAGTTTTTAAAGTCCACATGGCTTAATTGTCAGCAGGTGTGTGTAATCAGGGCCGGCAGAGGAGGGGGCGGGGCAAACTGCCGGAGTGACAAGTACGGTGGTAAGTCCGTCTATATTATCAAATACTTTTTCATTTCAATGCTGAAAGGCCTTCATTTCCCCATGAGCCTTACATGTTATGAACTATGATGTTATGTCTGTTTGTCCTGACCATGGATAACTGTGACCATCAGACCCTCATCCCTTTGAACATCAGACACTCGGACACTAAGTAAACTTAACTAATGCTGGGGCCATGTCATCTATGTGTACTGTACTTCATGTGTGTAGAATCTTTAGTCCATGTGTATTATTCATGTATTTTCACTCTTGTTGAGAATTTAGATTTTGAGAAAAAGTTTCAGGATTCCTGCATTTTTATAGATGTCCCTGATAATAGTGATTGTTCTTTGAACCTCTTCATTAAGAAGAAATGGAACAATTGGCCTCTCAGACAGGGTTTTTAAAAAATGATTGTTTTGTGTGTTTCTTGAAACTTCTGAATCACTTTTCCTGTCTGTCTTTTAGGATACAGTGTCTACAAATGCCTCCTTGACTGTGTGCAAAGCCATTATCACTGTGGCTTTGTGAAAAATGTTGTGTCCGTCAGTTTAAACTCTGCTGCAAGACAGCAACCACAAATATTACTGCAACTGTGGCGTCCACAGTGACTCCAGCGTCCACGGTGACTCCTGCGTCCACGGTGACTCCTGCGTCCACGGTGACTGTGGCATCCACAGCAGACCATCAGAAAGAAACATGTAATCCCTGACAACTTTTAGAAACATGTAAATAGTTAATTGTCTGCTATGCATACAAATAAAAAACATATATCATTCATTACTTGTATTCATTACATGGATTTGAAAGTTAAACAACTTCCTGTGCAGAATCAAGGGTTTCAGTGCATTTGTTTTACTTTCATCAAAATACCTACTGATGTCCAACTGGCTGGGTTTGATTCAGATACCAATGTTTCATATATCTTCCTGGAAATAGGTCACATCTCCTTAATGACGCACTCAGCAGATCTCGTCTACTAAACATCTGTCTGTCACCACCAGCTGGACCACAGCAGCACAGAATTTTAGGAGGGTTTTCTTCAGGTTAAAAACATGATCAATTAGACTTTAATTAGTTCTAATCGTTGTTCTGTCCAGTTGAACAACATGTCAAACTACAGACTAATAAGACATTCAATAAATGTAGGCCTATATTAAACACACCTTTTTGTAACATACAGGTTGCCATGATGTTGGAAGTTTGCAAAAACAAATGAAATTATTCAAAACGTTACATTGTACAGAAGCGTGTTCACAGTGGAATATATATATTCCACTATATTGTATAAACGTGATAATTATATAAATGTGATACTATATTGTATAAACGTGATAATTATATAAACGTGATACTATATTGTATCAACGTGATAATTATATAAACGTGATACTATATTGTATCAACGTGATAATTATATAAACGTGATACTATATTGTATAAACGTGATAATTATATAAACGTGATACTATATTGTATCAACGTGATAATTATATAAACGTGATACTATATTGTATAAACGTGATAATTATATAAACGTGATACTAGATTGTATAAACGTGATAATTATATAAACGTGATACTATATTGTATAAACGTGATAATTATATAAACGTGATACTATATTGTATCAACGTGATAATTATATAAACGTGATACTATATTGTATCAACGTGATAATTATATAAACGTGATACTATATTGTATAAACGTGATAATTATATAAACGTGATACTATATTGTATAAACGTGATAATTATATAAACGTGATACTATATTGTATCAACGTGATAATTATATAAACGTGATACTAGATTGTATAAACGTGATCATTATATAAACGTGATACTATATTGTATAAACGTGATAATTATATAAACGTGATACTATATTGTATCAACGTGATAATTATATAAACGTGATACTATATTGTATCAACGTGATAATTATATAAACGTGATACTATATTGTATCAACGTGATAATTATATACACGTGCTACTATATTGTATAAACGTGATAATTATATACACGTGATACTATATTGTATCAACGTGATAATTATATACACGTGATACTATATTGTATCAACGTGATAATTATATAAACGTGATACTATATTGTATCAACGTGATAATTATATAAACGTGATACTATATTGTATAAACGTGATAATTATATAAACGTGATACTATATTGTATCAACGTGATAATTATATAAACGTGATACTATATTGTATAAACGTGATAATTATATAAACGTGATACTAGATTGTATAAACGTGATAATTATATAAACGTGATACTATATTGTATAAACGTGATAATTATATAAACGTGATACTATATTGTATCAACGTGATAATTATATAAACGTGATACTATATTGTATCAACGTGATAATTATATAAACGTGATACTATATTGTATAAACGTGATAATTATATAAACGTGATACTATATTGTATAAACGTGATAATTATATAAACGTGATACTATATTGTATCAACGTGATAATTATATAAACGTGATACTAGATTGTATAAACGTGATCATTATATAAACGTGATACTATATTGTATAAACGTGATAATTATATAAACGTGATACTATATTGTATCAACGTGATAATTATATAAACGTGATACTATATTGTATCAACGTGATAATTATATAAACGTGATACTATATTGTATCAACGTGATAATTATATACACGTGCTACTATATTGTATAAACGTGATAATTATATACACGTGATACTATATTGTATCAACGTGATAATTATATACACGTGATACTATATTGTATCAACGTGATAATTATATAAACGTGATACTATATTGTATCAACGTGATAATTATATACACGTGATACTATATTGTATAAACGTGATAATTATATAAACGTGATACTATATTGTATCAACGTGATAATTATATAAACGTGATACTATATTGTATCAACGTGATAATTATATAAACATGATACTATATTGTATCAAAGTGATAATTATATAAACGTGATACTATATTGTATCAACGTGATAATTATATACACGTGATACTATATTGTATCAACGTGATAATTATATAAACGTGATACTATATTGTATCAACGTGATAATTATATACACGTGATACTATATTGTATCAACGTGATAATTATATAAACGTGATACTATATTGTATCAACGTGATAATTATATACACGTGATACTATATTGTATCAACGTGATAATTATATCATATAAATGTGATAGTATGTTGTATAAACGTGATTATTAAATGTTGAAAGAACTGCGTGCCTGTTTCCAATCGGCATTTATATATTTTAGCAGTTTGGCTATAACATTTCATAGTTTACAAAGTGACATTAATTATTCACAAATTGCACAGAAAGAACATATCTGTGTTCATAAAAGTCAACACGAGTGTTTATTCTTCTCTATTCCTGTCGCACACCGGGATAAAAGTCTCTTGTCAACAAGTGTCTGTGAAATACGCGTGTGTAAATAAAGTTTCAATAAAAGTAACGTCATAACGTTAGTAAACGTCATCACGTTTCAGACGCAGTCTCTTCTGTGACCCAATCAGAGCGTCGTGTAGTGTGAGGGGGTGTGTCGTTGAGTGTGAGGGTGTGTCGTTGAGTAAAGAGGTGTGTCGTTGAGTGGTCTGCGGGTCTGCAGCTAGACCCTTCTCCGTGTGCAGGCTGTTCATGACTCACTGAACTGCACAGGAAACTGTGGGAGGAGCAGAGAAAGTGAAAGTGAAACTATTCTGTGACTTTGCTTCAGTCGCCATTTTAACTGCGCAGCACGAAGACACAATGGTGAGTGTTGAAGTGATTATAATAATATATGATTATATATGATGATTTGATGCGCGTGTGAAGTACCTTAAAGTGATACTTGAGTAAAAGTACAAGTATGTGACCAGGAATGTCTTTGGTAGAAGTTGAAGTCACTTTTTATAATATTATTCAAGTAAAAGTCTTAAAGCTGTAAACTCCGAGTTGACTGTTCGATTTATTGGTCGATACGTTCTGGCTCTACCAGAATTCTGACTGGTAGTTTTTTGCCGTGTTCATTTCATAATTTTATCAGGAGGAAAGTACCAAGTGCTAATGGGAGTGTCTTCAGAGCAAGCCTGTGTGTCAGGTAACGGCGTGTCTTCAGAGAACACCCCCCTTGTTTTCACTATTCTGGATTAGCCCATAGATGAAAGAATGTCTGGTGGTTTTATTTAATTTAACTTTTATTTAATTAATCCACTGTTCAGTGTTCACAAATCATCTAAATATTCCTCAACAGTTCTTGTGCTGAGATCACGAGTTGACAGAGTATATTTTCGGAAATTATGGGCTGTGATATTGCGGAGACGCACGTGATGCAAAACTACTAAAACTAAACGGTCCGTACCAAGTTGTCCATTTCCGGTTTTCAAAATAAAGTCCCGTCCAATGCGAACACGATGTTAAATTAGATGAAATAATCCAAACGATTATAAATGATCATAAAGATTAAAAATGAAATAATTATGTCAAATGAAACGCATAAGTAAAATTGTATTTAATTGAAAAAATAATGAAATCATTTAGTAGGTACTTAAATCAGAAGTAGTATGAAGTACTATTACTGTGTATTTTGGAGAAATCCAGGGTCAAATTTCGCATTTGCAAACAAAGATTAAAATATTTGTCTCTATTTGAAGTACTTTGAAAACAATTTTCATTAGTAGTTTATGATTTAAATGTATTCTTCATGCACAAGTAGTAATTAGCAATTTGACTATGTACTTTTGGAAAAACTAAAAAGTTCCTGAACAAGATTCCTACTTTTTATCTAAAATCGATGTGAGATAAAATCCACAATTTTAATTTATAGTTTATGGTTTCAATTTTATTGGACAAAGTACTTTATTTACTTCATGCACAGTAGCATGAAGTACTTTTACTGTGTGACATTTTCTAATCTTCAAATGGACACATGGAAAATCTAAATAAAGGCAGGATTTGCTGATAAAGTCAGAGGCTCATGTGTTTGTGATATCTCTGGATATGAACACATGAAACTTTATCTTCCATTCAGCTGACTTTAATGCAGACAACAGCCCTTCAATAACATACAGAGTAGCCTAGCACCATCTACTGGCCATAGGCTGCTATAGCACACAAATGTCACTCGATCACCTTCAGTGTGGCCACAGAGGATTGAGCTCCATACAAGTAAGATGAAGTGCAGATTTGATAAAACACCTTCTCTAACAGAAAACTGCTGCTGTGTTACAGTTCTCTCTCGTGTGATTGGTCACTGGACTGAACACAGATCCACATCAGACGTCCTCCAGGAAACATGGAGAAGATTTTCAATCTAACTGAGAGGTAACTCTTTCAATATGATGCAGTGATAAGTAAGTGAGGATAACTAATGACAACAACAAAGAGAAAAAGTGCTTTTTATAAATAATGTTTATTTTACTCTCTGCTCTGTAAATGTTTGTATTGGGACGGTTTCTACATTCAGTCTGTCTGTAATGTTCTGCCAGGCTTTTCTCTGATCTTATTAAAAGCTACTGTGTCTGTGTGTCTCAGAAAGACTGAAGTCCAGCAGATGAGTGATTGTGTGGAGGAAGACGAGGACAGAGCAGAGTCTCCAGGACCCAGCGGTCTGTCTGTGAAGAGTGACTGGTCTATGGGAGAACCTCCAGTCTTCAGTCATGAACCTGGAGCCTCAGAGACAAAGTAAGAGACAGTGTGTCCTGTGAAGGAGTCAGATTCATAAAAGTGTAGGTTCATAACCAAACCTGAGTGTCCTCACAAAGACAGAAACACACACACACACACGTGAGATAAATGTGTGTGTGAGGAACTGATTCAGAATCTGATGAAACTGATCAACTAGTCAAACCATTGACGAGTCAGAGAGTAGGGCTGGGTATCAACCAAAAATGTTCGATACCGATACCTTCATTTCGATACCGGCTCCTGATCGATACTTTTTCCGATACCAGTTTTATAATATCATTTGTAAAAAAGAAAATTACACGTTATGGAAAAACTCCATCCTTAGTTTTTATTTTTCAGTTTTAACATTTTTTAAATAAATTAAAAACAAATAAAGAGCGAAGAAAATAATACATATCTTCAGTATTAGATATCTGTATAATTGTATAAAAGTGACAGTAAATATTGTCCAAATGTTTTCGAATTGTTCTTTCTACATTTGATCTGACAGTCAGTTGTTGATTACATGCAGACGTTGATACAACCACGAGGCTACTTCAATATATGTCCCACTACTAAATCATAATGCAAGTTAGACATTATGACGTTCCGGACCTTTGCTTGAGGAATTTTTCTCTAACTGGACCTTTTAGAATTTTAGTTGAATACCCCTGCTGTAGAAGATCCATTTATACACAAAGATCAGCGACCACAAGCTGTACATCTGTCAGTGAGGGTGTCACATGTGGATCATCAAATCTAGAGAAAAGAAATGATTCAGTGGTTTGACTCTGTCAAGATCTTTCCCTTCACTCCAGACTCTGGAGGTCACCCTGACACTGAGGCTGCTTTCTGATCCAAGTGACTAAACAAAGACCATCATCAGTGATGGATGTGATGTGTGTGTTTGCAGAGGTCAGAACCAGAGACGGAGAGCAGAGTCTCCAGGACCCAGCGGTCTGTCTGTGAAGAGTGACTGGTCTATGGGAGAACCTCCAGTCTTCAGTCATGAACCTGGAGCCTCAGAGACAAAGTAAGAGACAGTTTGTCCTGTGAAGGAGTCCGATTCAAAAAAGTGTAGGTTCATAACCAAACCTGAGTGTCCTCACAAAGACAGAAACACACACACACACACACACACACACACACACACACACACACGTGAAATAAATGTGTGTGAGGAACTGATTCAGAATCTGAAGAAACTGATCAACGAGTCAAACCATTGACGAGTCAGAGAGTAGGGCTGGGTATCAACCAAAAATGTTCAATACCGATTCCTTCATTTCGATACCGGCTCCTGATCGATACTTTTTCCGATACCAGTTTTATAATATCATTTGTAAAAAAGAAAATGACACATTATGGAAAAACTCCATCCTTAGTTTTTATTTTTCAGTTTTAACATTTTTAAAATAAATTAAAAACAAATAAAGAGCGAAGAAAATAATACATATCTTCAGTATTAGATATCTGTATAATTGTATAAAAGTGACAGTAAATATTGTCCAAATGTATTTGAATTGTTCTTTCTACATTTGATCTGACAGTCAGTTGTTGATTACATGCAGACGTTGATACAACCACGAGGCTACTTCAATATATGTCCCACTACTAAATCATAATGCAAGTTAGACATTATGACGTTCCGGACCTTTGCTTGAGGAAATTTTTCTCTAACTGGACCTTTTAGAATTTTAGTTGAATACCCCTGCTGTAGAAGATCCATTTTTACACAAATATCCGCAACCACAAGCTGTACATCTGTCAGTGAGGGTGTCACATGTGGATCATCAAATCTAGAGAAAAGAAATTATTCAGTGGTTTGACTCTGTCAAGATCTTTCCCTTCACTCCAGACTCTGGAGGTCACCCTGACACTGACGCTGCTTTCTGATCCAATGTCTAAACAAAGACCATCATCAGTGATGGATGTGATGTGTGTGTTTGCAGAGGTCAGAACCAGAGACGGAGAGCAGAGTCTCCAGGACCCAGCGGTCTGTCTGTGAAGAGTGACTGGTCTATGGGAGAACCTCCAGTCTTCAGTCATGAACCTGGAGCCTCAGAGACAAAGTAAGAGACAGTTTGTCCTGTGAAGGAGTCCGATTCATAAAAGTGTAGGTTCATAACCAAACCTTTACACTCAATGCAGTTTTTTACATACAAAAAAATTAACGACTAATTATTTTCAGTGCAAAAAGAACAATTACAAACAAGTGACAAGTCATTTTCACTAAGGATCTCACAGAAACTTACAGAGGTAAAATCAATGTCGACATTAGAACACAAAACATAACAATAACATGGTTGTATTATTATTACTCAAAAACCATAATCTAGACTGAGATAATCTAGGCTTAACTGGTCAACAATAGCAACAGTTAACTCAGCCCACTGTAGAAAAGGGTAACAAACCTTTAACAGTAAAGTTGTGACTGTGGCACTCGTCATGTTTTTCTTTACTCATTTTCTTTTTCTGTCAGTGTGAACAGATTCACACTGACTGGCCTTGTCCTCCTCCTCACATCAGGGTCAGAGGTCACTGTGAGGACAAGATGAACATAAGAGTGAGCTGTTTACAGGTTAAGCTTTATCAGTTACTGTCTATATTCAGTTAGCTTTTCATTTAGTGAGCTATATAGCCATAACATAAAACTACACACTCATATCTTAAGTTAGCGTTACATGGATCCCAGTTCAAACACATATTACGCTGCAGTAACGTTAACTTCAGTAAACAAACATACAACACGTAAACTTACCTGTTGAAATCCCGACACAGCGCCGTCAGTACTCTGTACTTGTCATGGATGAAGATTTTAAATGGCTCTGGCTCTGTAACATCCACAGTAGAGCTGTGGTTGAGAGGAGGTGGATGTCTGCGCTCTGCTCTTCTTACATTCAAATACTGAGCAACTTCCTGCTCTGAGGTCGATGCCGTGCAGGTTTGGGTGCTTCGTTAAATTTGTCAATCACCGGCAGCATTATCAGATCTTGATCATGTGATTAACTCTGAAGGTATCGAAACTTAGGACCGGAAACTTAGGAAGTTCGGTACCCAGCCCTATCAGAGAGTGTGTGAGGATGAGCCTCAGGGTTAGAACAACAGTCCATCAGAACCACTGAGACAAAGCTGTAAGAAAATAAAGTGTCTCACATCAGAAGACAAGTTTGTCTCATGTCCACAGTCGTCGCTGAGCTCGACATTTGCTTCAGTCAACAAACGAGGGTTTTTATTCACTGTCCGTCTCAGCCACACACATGTCCACCTGTCCCTGATGTGTTAGTAATAAGGAAATGTCTTCACAAACACATGTCCACCTGTCCCTGACATGTCAGTAATAAAGAAATGTCTTCACAGACACATGTCCACCTGTCCCTGACGTGTTAGTAATAAAGAAATGTCTTCACAGAGACAAGTTTGCTGTTTCTGTAGACAAGCACACGTCCTGCTGTCCTCTGTGTCAGGACGTCCTGAAGGATCCAGTCTCCACCAGCTGTGGTCACCGGTTCTGCAGACACTGCATCTCCTCATACTTGGACCAGTCTGGTCCACCAGGAGACTCCTGCTGTCCCCAGTGTGGGAAAAGACCCAGGACAGGACGTGGACCACAGAGCATCAGTGTACAGAGTAAGACTCATAAGGAGAGCAGCTCCCATCAGCACTAGCAGACTTTAGAAATGGAAAAACAGGAGAAAACTGTTTAAAAGTTAAAAATGTTCCTCATGTTAACTCCATGATGGAGTTTAAACTCTCTGCTGCCCCCTGCAGGTTGAAGAAATGAAGGTTTCCCCTCATTTTGCTGCTTTTCTCTCATGATTGTTCTCTTGTATGCAGATGATACTCTTTGCTTCACAATCATCACAGTTCTTCTAGAATGATTCAGTCTTTCAGAATAAAGTTATTCAAGTCATTACAGTGAAAATGTAGTTTTTCATTTGACAACAAACAATATAAAACAACAACGTCACAGAAAAACATGACACTGATGAAAATAATCCTCAGCTGCTCACATTCTTTGTCTCTTGTCTTTCAGCAGATGTTGGTCTGCAGAAGGTTCTAGATGAACATAAGATCAGTCTGAGGAGGAGATTTGAACATGTGACTGAAGGAACTGATGCAAGAGGAAGTAGAACCCTCCTGAACAGGATCTTCACTGAGCTCTACATCACAGAGGGACAGAGTGAAGAGGTCAATACTCAACATGAGGTGATGCAGCTGGAGACAACCTCCAAGAAGAAAATGGTCCAGGACACTCCCATCAAGTGCTGCGACATCTTTAAAGCCTTACCTGACCAGCAGGGGAGCATCAGAGTCGTCCTGACCAACGGCGTCGCTGGTGTTGGAAAAACCTTCTCAGTGCAGAAGTTCACTCTGGACTGGGCCGAGGGTTTGGAAAACCAGGATGTGAATCTGCTGATTGTGCTTTCGTTCAGAGAGCTGAACCTGATCAGAGATCAGCAGCACAGTCTTCTCACGCTGCTCCATGTTTTCTATCCAACATTAGAGAAGGTCAGAGCAGAGGAGCTTGCTGTCTGTAAACCTTTGTTCATCTTTGACGGCCTGGATGAAAGCAGACTCTCACTGGACTTCAGCAGCAGGACTCTGGTTTCTGACGTCACACACAGGTCATCAGTCAACGTGCTGCTGACCAACCTCATCCAGGGGAATCTGCTTCCCTCGGCTCTCGTCTGGATAACTTCACGACCTGCGGCGGCCAATCAGATCCCTCCTACATGTGTTGACAGGGTAACAGAAGTACGAGGCTTCACTGACGACCAGAAGGACGAGTACTTCAGGAAGAGATCCAGAACTGAAGATCTGTCCAGCAGAATCATCTCACACATCAAGACGTCCAGGAGCCTCCACATCATGTGTCAAATCCCAGTCTTCTGCTGGATCAGTGCTACAGTTCTGGAGCACATGTTGACCACAGAGCAGAGAGGAGAGCTGCCCAAGACCCTGACAGACCTGTACTCACACTTCCTGCTGGTTCAGACAAAGAGGAAGAAGAACAAGTACGATAAAGGACATGAGATGAGTCCACAGGAGCTGATGGAGGCCGACAGGGACGTTCTTCTGAAGCTGGGGAGGCTGGCCTTTGAACATCTGCAGAAAGGAGACATCATGTTCTACCAAGAAGACCTGGAGCGGTGTGGTCTTAGTGTGACAGAGGCCTCGGTGTACTCTGGAGTTTGTACAAAGATCTTCAGAAGAGAGAGCGTGATCTTACAGAAAACAGTCTACTGCTTTGTTCATCTGAGCGTGCAGGAGTTTCTGGCTGCAGTCTACATGTTCCACTGTTTCACCAACAGGAAGACAGAGGTACTGCAGGACTTCTTCAGACAAGAAGACAAAGACAGGGACTCAAACAGATTTAGCAGAAACTTCTCACTCGACGACTTCCTGAAAGAAGCCATGAAGAAATCACTTCAAAGTGAAAATGGTCACCTGGACCTGTTTGTTCGCTTCCTTCATGGACTCTGTCTGGAGTCCAACCAGAGACTCTTAGGAGGTCTGCTGGGTCAGACTCAGAACAGTCCAGAAATCATCCAGCGTGTCATCAAGAACCTGAAGGAGATGAACACAGACAACATCTCACCTGACAGAAACATCAACATCTTCCACTGTCTGACAGAGATGAACGACCAATCAGTGCATCAGAAGATCCAAGAGTTCATGAAGTCAAAGAGCAGAGGACAGGCACTTTCTGAGATCCACTGCTCAGCTCTGGCTTACATGCTGCAGATGTCTGAGGAGGTTCTGGATGAGTTGGACCTGGACAAGTACAACACAACAGCCCAGGGAAAACAAAGACTTTTTCCAGCTGTGAGGAACTGCAGGAAGGCTCGGTGAGTTCAGACATGATCAATAACATCATCAGTCAGTGATGATTATCAAATATTCTTCTCATTCTTCTCACATTGTGAGTCAGTTGTGTTGTTTTTCTGCTCATGTTTTAAATGATCAAAGTTCAAAGTGCAGATTTATCAGCTGCTTGTGATTCTTGCTTTGAACTGAATGAAAACACTTATTTACTGTTAATGTTTCATTGTTAACTTTCTCTTCATGTGACTTTGACTCTTTTTGCTTTCACCTTAATCTGATTAGACTCCAACACGGGTCAAAGCAAACCCAAAGACCTGATCAGAACCAGTCCGTGTTCAGATCCAGAGAAGTCTGCTGACGTTACATTAAGACACAGACGTTAGCTGGTTAATAACCATCAGACACAGACACACACAGACACACACACACACACACACACACAGTCGTTGTCTAAAGTCTCATCTTTTATTCTTTATTCAGGTTGAGTGGCTCCAGATTGTCAGAGATCAGCTGTTCTTCTCTGGTCTCAGCTCTGAAGTCCAACTCCTCCCACCTGAGAGAACTGGACCTGATCTTGAACGATCTGTATGATTCAGGAGTGAAGCTGCTGTGTTCTGGACTGGAGAGTCCACATTGTAGACTGGAGACTCTGAGGTGAGTTCACTGACTGAAGCTGCTGTTGTTTTTTTAAACTTCATGAACATTAAACTAGTCTTGGTCTGATATTTGATATTATCGTATATCACGATATTTGCCATCAGAGTTGATATTTTTGACGATATCTAATATTAAACGGCCGCCGACACAATATCTAGATATTTCATTTTGATATCACGCAAGTCTACATTAAACTCATTTGATTCACTGATGAATGAGTGAAACACACACACACACACACACACACTTCACCTAGTACGTTTGAACTCATCAGGATCAGTTTTATGTCTAAAAGCTTGACTCTGAGTCTGCTACTCTCGGAGTCCTCCCTAATATATCAGTCCTGTTGCCGTGGTGATGATGCTGTATATGCTTACCTCAGGGGGCGACCGGTGACCTGAAAGGAAAAAAAACTCTTCTTTTCTTTCGTGGTCAAATAGAAAGAAAAATGAACCAAATGAGAAAAGATGTTTTCTTTCAAAAGGTTTTTCCACTTTTATTGTCTTTCTTGCAAAAACAGGTGAAAAAGAATGAATAAAAAAGAAAAGAAAAAGAAAGCAACAACATCTGAAAGTTGTTGTTTTTTGTTGAAAAAGAAAATATTCCAAGTCCTTCTGTGTTGAAGGTCAGAGGTCAGAGCGTCAAAGATTCTCCCTGCTTTTCTATCTACTGCTGTTTTCAGAGTTTTGCAGCCTTATTTATACGCTGAATCGTGGTTCGCTCCCACATCACGTGACATTGCATCAACTTTTCAAAGACGTGTGGAGAGGTCACCAAGTTTCCACATGGAACTCTTTCTCCTCCCACTTTCTCTAAACCGTCAAAGATGTTTTTGGGGCTAACAGGTGTCCAAGGAAAACCATTGTAACTTGGACACTTTTATCCATGGCACCAACAGCTCTGTCCAGTAGAGGGAGGATTAGGTCGTTATCGTTTGAATGCAGATGTCAAGATGGAAGGAGGAAGAGTGACTTCTAACCACACCCAGTTCAACCAGTTCACAATGCATCGCACGAGAAGTAGCAACAAAACACAAGATATGAATCAAACCATTGAAGATATCAAATCACTCAAGCAACAGAAACAAACATTAAAAGTTACAATATTCTTTAAACAGCCTATGGAGACTCATTTTAGATTTGACCTCATAATAAGGAACGAAAACGCTTACACTTCTAGATCCTGTCAACAACAACAACAACAACAACAACAACACACACACACACGTGTTGGACATTCATGACTTGAGGGGACATTGCATTGACTTACATTCATTTCCTGGAGACTTACTCGAACCTTAACCACAATTACTACTGGCCTAATCCTAACCCTGACCCTAACCCTTACCCTACTGGCCTAATCCTAACCCTGACCCTAACCCTTACCCTACTGGCCTAATCCTAAACGTGACCCTAACCTTACCCTTACCCTTACCCTTACCCCACCCCTACCTTACCTTAACATTAAAACATATCTTCACCTTAAAATGTACTTTACGTTGTGGGACTTGATTTTTGTCCCCACAGGGAAGACAAGTCCTCATAATGTGACTGTGACACAGTCACACACACACATATACACACACACAGTCGTTGTCTAAAGTCTCATCTTTTATACTTTATTCAGGTTGAGTCACTGCAGATTGTCAGAGATCAGCTGTTCTTCACTGGTCTCAGTTCTGAAGTCCAACTCCTCCCACCTGAGAGACCTGGACCTGAGTGGGAACCATCTGCATGATTCAGGAGTGAAGCTGCTGTGTTCTGGACTGGAGAGTCCACATTGTACACTGGAGACTCTGAGGTGAGTTCACTGACTGAAGCTGCTGTTGTTTTTTTAAACTTTCATTTTATTAACATTAAACTCATTTGATTCTCACACAGTCACACACACACACACACACACACACACAGCCACACACACACAGTCACACACACACACACACACACACACACACACACACACAGACACAGTCACACACACACAGACACAGTCACACACACACACACACTCACACAGACACAGTCACACACACACAGACACAGTCACACACACACACACACAGTCACACACAGACACAGTCACACACACGCTCACAGTCACGCACTCACACACACAGTCACACTCACACACAGTCACACACACACACAGTCACAGACACAGTCACACACACACACAGTCACACACACACACAGTCACACTCACACACAGCCACACACACAGTCACACACACACACACACAGAGTCGTTGTCTAAAGTCTCATCTTTTATACTTTATTCAGGTTGAGTTACTGCAGATTGACAGAGATCAGCTGTTCTTCTCTGGTCTCAGTTCTGAAGTCCAACTCCTCCCACCTGAGAGACCTGGACCTGAGTCTGAACCATCTGAATGATTCAGGAGTGAAGCTGCTGTGTTCTGGACTGGAGAGTCCACATTGTGGACTGGAGACTCTGGGGTGAGTTCACTGACTGAAGCTGCTGTTGTTTTTTTAAACTTTCATTTTATTAACATTAAACTCATTTGATTCTCACACAGACACACACACACACACACACACACTCTCTCACACACACACACAGTCGTTGTCTAAAGTCTCATGTTTTATTCTTTATTCAGGTTGTGTCGCTGCAGATTGTCAGAGATCAGCTGTTCTTCTCTGGTCTCAGTTCTGAAGTCCAACTCCTCCCACCTGAGAGACCTGGACCTGAGTGAGAACGGTCTGCAGGATTCAGCAGTGAAGCCTCTGTGTGATCTTGTGCAGAGTCCAGACTACAGACTGGAGACTGTGAGGTGAGTAGAGTGTTAGAGTCAGTGTTGTTCTAATCACAGTCAGAGCAAAGATCCAGTGTTTCCTCAGTGAAGCTGTGAGAGCAGAATAGTGACAGGCTTCATGATTGGACACAAAGACACAGAGAGACAACAGTCGGCCAATCAGACGAGCCACGAGCTGCTGGTGATCATGTGATCACAGACTCGAGCCGAGCGCCTGACATGATGATGTTGTAGTTTGACTTTATCACTGATGATGTGAGTTTGGTGTGACTGCAGTCTGCTCTACACACACACACGTCTGTGGTTTGGCTTTTTGGACACAGTTCTTCCATGAAGACCACTTGTGGTCACACGTGTCTAGACAGATTTCTTCTGCCAGTTGTGAGCTGATGACACTGCTGGACATTTGAAAAGGGAAGTAAGCAGGACGTGTCTTTCATCTGCCACACCAAGTGTCCTTGGCCGTCCACCGCGTCCACGATGGTCAACGTCGCCCGTGTCTTTGTGCTTCTTCCAAAGATGTTGAACGGCACACGTTGAAACCTGCGTCTGCTCTGAAGTCTTTGCTGATGTCGCTCAACGACCTTGTGTCTTGTTGCTCTTGTCAGTGTCGCCATAGTGTTTGACCTGTGACATGAAAACGTCTTCCACAACCTCACCTTGGTAGCAGAGTGTGGCTGTTGCTCATCCACTGTTCAGTCTTATTGGTGAATCAAACACCTGACTCTAATCCTACAGAAGAACTGATGCTGGTCTGAAGGCAGAGGGCGCTCACACCAACTATTGTATACATTCAAAAATACACAGTTACTCTATGATGACATCATCTAAACTATTAGTGTTTGGTGAATGAGTGAATGTAAAGTAAAGTGATGAATGTGAAGCAGCTCTGAAGTGGACTGAAGTCTCTGCTGCTTCACTGACTCACTGCTGTGACTCTGACTCTTCTCCTCGGTCGTCTTCTCTCAACAGGTGGAAGACAGTGTGGTGATGATGATGATGATGATGATCTTCATCCTGAGTCAGCACATCTGGAACAAACATCATGTGAAGGACAAAGGTTTTTCTGTGACGTCACTTTTAACGTGGTCATCTCGGTCCTGTCGTCCTGAACCTGTGACATTGTGACGTGAACATTTCACAACTTCACAACTTCACAACTTCACAACTTCATTCTTTCCGAGGCGTCTTCCGTGCACGTGTGTGGGCTCTGTCTTCACAGAGGTCCTCATTCTATGGTTATGGTCGTTCAAAAATATTTCTCTTTCTACACGAAACTGATGGTCAAAGAAAAAGCTAAAAGCTACTTGTTGTTTGTTATTTGTTATTATGACTTTTGACTTTATTATAAGGCTTAGTGTAGTGACTTCATCATGAGTGCTCATACTAAAATAAACATCATTTCTATTATTATTTCTATAATCTGTATACAGACACTTTCCATGATAGGACGTATGAATGTTATTATTATTATTATATATATATATATATATATATATATATATATATATATATATATATATATATATATATATATATATATATCGCTCCCCCTGGTCACTTCTTTAATAAAATGGAAACACTTTCCTGTTAAGGCTGCCCATGAGCCTGTTGTACTTACCGTATGACAGAGGCGGGTTAACGCTCCCTTTCCTCCAGGGATATTATTGGGCTGCCCAGCTAAGAGCAGCCTCATGTTGGTTTGAACATCAGTCACCGCTGCACTGGATAAGGATGGAGGAAATCACAACTTCTAAAGTGTCCTTCTGTCTCTGCCGTTACTCTGAAAAAGCACACCACAAACCCCTTTGTTAGAAAGACACCAGGTGTTAAGTTATCTTGGGGAAAATGCTCCACTGTCCCAATTCTCACCTGTTTGGAGGAACACAAAGTTCACGCCAGCCACTAATGACCTTGGTTTGAAGTTGTGAGCAGACAGAGGCATCAGTAAGATTTGAAGTTTTACTGACATCAAGCTAAAGTTTAGCACTGAGCCTAAACACTTTTTCACGTGTCTTCAGATAAGAAGACACAGAACTCTGTTCTGACCCGTTATGGAGCAGCTGGATTAATCTCAACGTTTTATCAGATTATCATCCATGCAGCAAAAGAATCTGCAGAGGATAAAAGATTAGCATGGTGTTCAGACCTTAATGAAGATATCAGTGTAGAAGAGTGGCAGGATATATGTTTCCAGTGTTTCAACTCCTCCAGTACAAATGGTTGATGAGAACATACTTTACTCCAGAATCATTGCGTCACATTTACCCCAATACACCGGCTACTTGTGTCAAATGTCTGTTTCACTGCCTCTGGGAATGCACCCTCATTCAAGAAAGAGGTGATTACAATGGTGTCCATTTTTATTAAGGAACAACTTCCTCTTTGTCCCAAGCTTTGTATTTTCAGGTGTTTCCCAGCGAGCTGTACGCTGAGCCATCGCAGTAAGAAGATGGTGGTATTGTGTCTTCTTGAAGCTAAACGTAAACTTGCACTATCATGGAAGTGTGTTCACAGACCAACCAGCCGTAGAAAAACTTACATACAACACATTTGTAAAGATTTGGGATGATTTCTTGTTTTGTTTTGTTCACAGATCACAATAAGAAATA
Source organism: Solea solea (assembly GCF_958295425.1). Taxonomy (NCBI): domain Eukaryota; kingdom Metazoa; phylum Chordata; class Actinopteri; order Pleuronectiformes; family Soleidae; genus Solea; species Solea solea. The sequence continues at coordinate 1,126,287 of NC_081145.1, read as the reverse complement.
AGGAAACACTTGTATGTGGGATACAAGTGATGTCCACCTGTGCATGTACATACGTGTACAATGTTCTTTATTCTTTTTTTCTTTTTAAACCGTGATGAGTAACAGTCAGTTACCAAACCAGAAATATACCACTAATATCTGCAGGTTTTCAATGTCTATATCTGCTTGTTTAATGATGTTTAATGATTTTAAATGACATTTAATTTGAAGTGAACAGAAGCTTTGTCTGTTCGGTGTCTCTCTGAGTTAAAGGGGGACTGATGAGATGAAATGGGAAGAACAGAGTCTTGGAGACTGGAGCTGAGTGAGAGTGTGAGGCCCTGTGACTTATTTCATTTTCACATCGAGGACAAATAAGGGAGGGCAAACACAGAACACATTACTTTGGCATTTTCTCACTACTGAAGACACAATTAAAACTTTTAACTTGTGATTTTAGCAGCAAACTGTGTCATAGTGCCATTATGAACTGGGCCTCAATCTCTCATCTGTTTTAAAGACATTTTTAAATCCTGTATATACGTTTTTGAACGGTTTACACGGACTGTAGACGACAGTCTGTGTTGTCTGTTGAGAGTAATGTCAGTTGTTCAGTGATTCCTTTGCCAGAAGGCAAAGTATTACATAATGTAATACTTTGCCTTCTGGACTAATGAGGCAGGAGACTTGATCCAGGGAAACCTTCAGCCAACATCTTCTAAGACAGAGTTGTCTCAGTGAGGAAGCTCCAGCTCGTGTGCCCAAGTAGGTCCGCTGCAGACCCGCAGACCACTCAACGACACACCCCTCACACTACACGACACACCCCTCACACTCAACGACACTCTGATTGGGTCACAGAAGAAACAGCGTCTGAAACGTGATGACGTTTACGTTGACGAAGTATGAAGAGAGAGAGTCCGGAAGACACCGGAAAAACGGTCCAAAATGACAGAGGAAAAGATAAGAATGGATAAAAACACATTTTGATATTGAACACTGGATGAATAATCATTATTTGTGTACATTAAATCAATTAAGTGCGGTTTATTAACCAGTAATGTCTGCATGCTGTAACGATAGCGATTGTAACAGCAAGCAAGACGCAGCGATTTTCTCCCTTTTTTCCTTTTTCTTCTTTTAATTATTTGTACAGGTTATAACATTGACAATATAACATTGTCTCATTTTCACCCAAGAAACGTATAAGATAAACTATATGCTCTTTATATATTAGTATTTATCTGTTTTTTAATCTTTAAATGACTCTGAGAAGTTGCACACAGTTTTGCTCATTTGAAAACTTGTGACCTCAGTTCTACAATTGTTAAGATAAAAGATTTGATGATAAATAATATTTTTCATGTTTAGAAATGAGAAGTTCTGTTGAATCACAGTCAACAGTGTCATTTGATTTGATTTATTTCAGTTAGCCTGCTTATATTTTAGGACAGGGAAAGTCTTACAGGCAAATGCAGTCCAGTTCATTACTACTTGATTCTGGATAAAAGTGTTCCCATGTTAAAAATACAAAATACAATTTTATTTGACATTTTCTTTTATAGAGCAACACTACGTTCAGTGAAGGAGCAGACCCTGAGCTGAGGAGATGTGATTGTGCCAAACAAAGGGGAGCTTGTGTCTCATCTGCAGGGACAGCGACGGTCAAGTGTAGAGTACTGACAAGACGGAACAGCGAGGACTCAGACGCAGAGGCCTTTTATTGTCTTTATTGGCACTCTTAACAGAACACAAGGCAGATCCTCTTACTGAGGGAAAACAAAGCGTGGCTATAAAAAACTATAACCAATGGGGAGCGCAACGCTCTTCCAAAGAAACGTTGCGTAACTATAAACGCGGAAACAAAAAATCACTCCGAAGAGGAAACAAAACTCAAACTATGGTTATCATAAAAAACTTAAACAGAAAACTCTCCAATCGGAGGAAAAACAAGGCTCTAAGCACTTCAAAACGAAAAAAAACTCAAAGCACAATCCTACTGATTGGCGATCTATAACTAACTAAGAAGAACGAGGTCAAACACAAAACGCAATCTAAATGATTGGCTCTACTCAGTCTAACTAATAAAACGTAATTCACAATCCTAGTGATTGGAGTTTCCTAAAAAGCTGTGAAAATGAACAAACAGAAAATCTCTCCCAAGGAGGAAAACAAATGAGGCTATAAATCTTAACTAAGGTATCAGCTAACAGGCTATGCTAAGAAAACTTACAAAATAAACCGTCGCTCACAAAGAGGATCAAAACTTGAGGATTCTGTGGCCACCAGAACCTCCGGGCGATGGCAAACATAGTCCAGGTGTGGGCCCAATGTATCACCTGTGGGCGTAACCTGACTGGAACGAAAAGTCTGTTCTCAGGGCACCCACTAGGTGGCGGAGCCTCACCGTTGGCTTGCTTTACCTCATTCTCTATTTGCCATGTCACCGCTCCAACCACACAGTTCAGTGGAAGGATAGGCTCTGGTTCCTTGGCAACAGGCTCGGGGTCGTAGATCCGGGACAGGGCGTCGGGCTTGACGTTGCAGGACCCCGGCCTGTAAGAGAGGGAGAAAGAGAAGCGGTTAAAAAAGAGTGACCACCTGGCCTGGCGAGAATTGAGTCTCTTGGCTTTACGGATGTATTCAAGATTTTTGTGATCTGTCCAAACTATGAAGGGAAGCTCTGCGCCCTCCAACCAGTGGCGCCACTCCTCCAATGCCACCTTGACCGCCAGCAGCTCCCGGTTGCCGACGTCGTATTTGCGCTCTGCCTTTGATAGTCGTCGCGACAGAAAGGCGCATGGGTGCATCTTCCCATCTTGCTCGGACCGCTGTGAGAGGACCGCCCCGATCCCCTCGTTGGATGCGTCTACCTCCACCACGAACTGTCGACGGGGGTCTGGCATGGTCAGTATGGGTGCCGTGGTGAATCGCCGTTTGAGGCTCTGGAACGCCACCTCCGCTGCCGGAGACCAGTGGAACCTCACCTGTGGGGAGGTAAGTGCGTGCAACGGGGCAGCTATTGCGCTAAAGCTTCTGATAAACCGCCTGTAGAAGTTAGCAAATCCGAGGAATTGCTGAACCTTCTTGCGGCTATCAGGCGTGGGCCACTCAGCCACAGCGCTAACTTTAGCCGGGTCCATCTGCACTCTTCCAGGGGCTACAATGCCTCCACGTCTGACGTCTGTCCATTTAATCCAGGAGTCTGCGACCTTTCGTCTTATTTTTGCAAATAAATGTAATCTGGAGCCACAAAACCTATTTGATCCATCAAATGATATAAATAATGAATACTACTCACTGGCTACTGTGAGACTGACCGCCTGCGAGTGCTTTGGGAGGGGATCCCGGCAGCACCCGCTGCTTGTTGAGCACAGTAACTGCAGAGTGATACGTGCTTTCACACGAGAGTCTGCAAACACCACAAAAGTCTCCAATAACACCAGAAAAAGTTGCAAGATTTGTCGCTAGTTGCTTTTGACAAAAAAAGGAGGCGTTGGAAAGTCGCCAGATTGGCAACACTGGATGCGACTGCAGAGGGCCCTGATTTAAGCTCTAATTTCAATTCAATTCAATTCAATTTTATTTGTATAGCGCCAAATCATAACATACATTATCTCAGGGCACTGTACATAGACAACATCAAAGAGAGCAGAGAACCCCAACAGTTCACACAATGAGCAAGCACTAGGCATCAGTGGAGAGAAAAAACTCCCTCTTAACAGGAAGAAATCTCTGGCAGAACCAGGCTCAGAAATGTGCAGTCATCTGCCTCGACTGGTTGGGGTGAAAGGAAAATCGGGGACAGAGGATGGTGGGGGACAGAAAGGGGAGGGGGGAGAGAAAGGACAAGAGGGAGATGAGGTAGAGACAGAAGAGAGAGAGAGACCAGGAGCAGATACACAACAACTGTATCAAGTTACAAGTTAATACAGTTAATGATATCGACTTTTTAATTATAGCACAATAATAATGGTGATGATGTGGGTAGCCTCGAAAACTGGATCTTGGTCCCGCAACCTAATCAGACAAAACATCCCAAAATCATGTGTATTTACACACAGCTGACGTGAAATAAACATATTCAAAATATTATTTATATATCTAATGTTTAAACACAGATGTACAAGTGATCACGGTAGAATGTAGTGATGTGTGTGTGTGTGTTGTTCCAGTTCATATGGTGGCCAAGAAGTGCAAAGCACAGCAACATTAAGACGAATCACAACAACATTAAGACAGTCACAACAACATTAAGACAAATCACTACAACATGAAGACGAATCACTACAACATTAAGACGAATCACTACAACATTAAGACAAATCACAACAACATTAAGACGAATCACAACAACATTAAGACGAATCACAACAACATTAAGACGAATCACTACAACATGAAGACGAATCACTACAACATTAAGACAAAGCACAACAACATTAAGACGAATCATTAAGACGAATCACTACAACTTTAAGACGAATCACTACAACATTAAGACGAATCACAACAACATTAAGACGAATCACAACAACATTAAGACGAATCACAGCAACATTAAGACAAATCACAACAACATTAAGATGAATCACAACAACATTAAGACGAATCATTAAGATGAAGCACTACAACATTAAGACAAATCATTAAGATGAAGCACTACAACATTAAGACGAATCACTACAACATTAAGACGAAGCACTACAACATTAAGACGAATCACAACGACATTTAGACGAATCACTACAACATTAAGACGAATCACTACAACATTAAGACGAATCACTACAACATTAAGACGAAGCACAACAACATTAAGACGAATCACTACAACATTAAGACGAATCACTACAACATTAAGACAAATCACTACAACATTAAGACTAATCACGACAACATTAAGACAAATCACTACAACATTAAGACGAAGCACAACAACATTAAGACGAATCACTACAACATTAAGACGAAGCATAACAACATTAAGACGAATCACTACAACATTAAGACAAATCACTACAACATTAAGACAAATCACTACAACATTAAGACAAATCACTACAACATTAAGACGAAGCACAACAACATTAAGACGAATCACTACAACATTAAGACAAATCATTAAGACGAAGCACTACAACATTAAGACAAATCACTACAACATTAAGACGAAGCACCTATGAATCACTATAACATTAAGACGAATCATTAAGACCAAGCACTACAACATTAAGACAAATCACCACAACATTAAGACGAATCACTACAACATTAAGACGAATCATTAAGACGAAGCACTACAACATTAAGACGAAGCACAGCAGCATTAAGACGAAGCACAGCAACATTAAGACGAAGCACAGCAACATTAAGACGAATCATTAAGACAAAGCACTACAACATTAAGTCAAATCACCACAACATTAAGAGGAATCACTACAACTTTAAGACGAAACACTACAACATTAACACAAATCATTAAGACGAAGCACTACAACCTTAAGACGAAGCACTACAACCTTAAGACGAATCACTACAACATTAAGACGAATCACTACAACATTAAGACGAATCACTACAACATTAAGACAAATCATTAAGACGAAGCACTACAACATTAAGACGAATCACTACAACCTTAAGACGAAGCACTACAACCTTAAGACGAATCACTACAACATTAAGACGAATCACTACAACCTTAAGACGAATCACTACAACATTAAGACGAATCACTACAACCTTAAGACAAATAACAACAACATTAAGATGAATCACTACAACATTAAGACGAATCACTACAACATTAAGATGAATCACTACAACATTAAGACGAAGCACAGCAACATTAAGACGAAGCACAGCAACATTAAGAGGAATCATTACAACATTAAGATGAATCACAGCAACATTAAGACGAATCACTACAACATTAAGACGAATCACTACAACATAAAGACGAAGCACAGCAACATTAAGACGAATCACTACAACATTAAGAAGAAGCACTACAACATCAAGACGAATCACTACAACATCAAGACGAATCACTACAACATTAAGACGAAGCACTACAACATTAAGACGAATCACTACAACATTAAGACGAATCATTAAGACGAAGCACTACAACATTAAGACGAATCACTACAACATTAAGACGAATCACTACAACATTAAGGCCCTGCGATGGACTGGCGAACTGTCCAGGGTGTACCCCGCCTATCGCCCGATGTAGCTGAGATTGGCACAGCACCCCCCGCGACCCTCTGGTGGAGGATAAAGCGGTAGATGATGACTGACTGACTGACTGACTACAAAATTAAGACGAATCATTTAGACGAAGCACTACAACATTAAGACGGAGCACAGCAACATTAAGACGAAGCACTACAACATTAAGACGAATCATTAAGACAAAGCACTACAACATTAAGTCAAATCACCACAACATTAAGAGGAATCACTACAACTTTAAGACGAAACACTACAACATTAACACAAATCATTAAGACGAAGCACTACAACCTTAAGACGAAGCACTACAACCTTAAGACGAATCACTACAACATTAAGACAAATCACTACAACATTAAGACGAATCACTACAACATTAAGACAAATCATTAAGACGAAGCACTACAACATTAAGACAAATCACTACAACATTAAGAAAAATCACTACAACATTAAGACGAATCACTACAACCTTAAGACGAAGCACTACAACCTTAAGACGAATCCCTACAACCTTAAGACGAATCACTACAACATTAAGACGAATCACTACAACCTTAAGACAAATAACAACAACATTAAGATGAATCACTACAACATTAAGACGAATCACTACAACATTAAGATGAATCACTACAACATTAAGACGAATCACTACAACATTAAGACAAATCATTAAGACGAAGCACTACAACATTAAGACAAATCACTACAACATTAAGAAAAATCACTACAACATTAAGACGAATCACTACAACCTTAAGACGAAGCACTACAACCTTAAGACGAATCCCTACAACCTTAAGACGAATCACTACAACATTAAGACGAATCACTACAACCTTAAGACAAATAACAACAACATTAAGATGAATCACTACAACATTAAGACGAATCACTACAACATTAAGATGAATCACTACAACATTAAGACGAAGCACAGCAACATTAAGAGGAATCATTACAACATTAAGATGAATCACAGCAACATTAAGACGAAACACTACAACATTAACACGAATCATTAAGACGAAGCACTACAACATTAAGACGAAGCACTACAACATTAAGAAGAAGCACTACAACATTAAGACGAATCACTAAAACATTAAGACAAATCATTAAGACGAAGCACTACAACATTAAGACAAATCACTACAACATTAAGAAAAATCACTACAACATTAAGACGAATCACTACAACCTTAAGACGAAGCACTACAACCTTAAGATGAATCACTACAACATTAAGACGAATCACTACAACATTAAGACGAATCACTACAACCTTAAGACGAATCACTACAACATTAAGACGAATCACTACAACCTTAAGACAAATAACAACAACATTAAGACAAATAACAACAACATTAAGATGAATCACTACAACATTAAGACGAATCTGTCACGATCCCACTCTCCTCCACCACTATTATCCTTATTTGTTATTTCCCTCCGTGCTGCTCCCTCTCTCCCTCTCTCCCCTCTCTGCAGGAGGCGTGGCTGACCTACTAACACTGATGATCAGCAACACCTGCGGCAGGTCTTTCTCACCTGCTCCTGATGAGCAATCAGGAGCCTTCTTAAGCCTTTGCCGTCTCAGTCACCAGCGTCAGATTGTTTTTGCTCTTCGAGTGGTAACGTCCATGACTTCTGCTTTAATCTTTGAAACTTTGACTCCCGGAATTCTCACCATCGTTGTTGTTAGAGATGGGCAAATGAAGCCTCAGGAAGCTTTTGAGGCTTCTTTCTGATTGTACCGAAAAAAGATTCGAAGCTTCAAAGCTTCAAAGAAAGACGCTACCAGTGACATCTAGTGGTCAGCTGCAATTATAGCAGCAATGAACCTCCAAATGATTCACACATCATTGATTCCAGTTCCAACACAAAAGCAATAAAGTCATTATTAAGCAGTTGTGTCTTCATTCTAAGAATCACTGTTCACACATTAGTTTTACTATAAAATGTCAATTGACTAATAAAATGTTAAATGTGCTGTCCTGTTATTACCTGTAATTACTTGAAACGTGTGTTTTGGAGGTGTGACTGAGTTTGTGAGAAGTTTTTATGCAATTCAGTGGAAACCACTTATGGTTATGACTTATGATTGTGATGTAACATAATATGAAAAGATTCAAATGCAAATTCTTCCACTCGGATTCTCCATCACTCAAGTAGGGTTGTCGCTGTCAAAGGTCTGTAAGAACGCAATGAGGCAGGGGGAACACTGGGCATCTCGGTCTCCTTAAAAAGAACGAAGCCGCGCCAAAGTTTCGAATCAGTCACCTCACTTCCGGTGGTTCGTTGTGACGTGTGAAGCTTCAAACGTCATCGGTCATGTGATCGCGGAGATTTGATACAAGCCTCGACACAGCGCTTCGGACCAGCCTGCTTCAGGAAGAGCGACACAAGCTCCAAAGCCTCGGTATCGTTTGCCCATCCCTAGTTGTTGTTCTGCTTCAGGTCGCCACACCTCCTGCTTCCCCGAGAGCTCCGGATTCCCCACGACACATCTCGGCCGTTGGAACCTTTCCCTGTCTCGATTCTCCATCGTGAGTCTGCTCCTGCCAGTATCCCCCCACTCACTGTCTCTCACCCTGGGCTCTCGCTATTTCCCGGCACAGCTGCATCGGAAATAAAAACCCTGTTAAAAACGTGATCTGTCTCCTCTGCATTTTCGGGTCCTATACATAGTCAAACCGCTCTCATTCGGGAGCGTAACATAACAATCTGACCAGCTATGGACCCGGCAGACGGAGACAATTTCCGTCAGGCGCTATCCGCACAAGGCGCACTAATTGGTAATCACGATAAGATCCTCTCGGAGGTAGTCACTTCACTTCGAGAGTTATCAGCCAACTTTTCTAGACTCATCCACCAGCCTGCGCCCGTGTCAACTACGGTCACCTCAGTTCCTAATGTGGTTAGCCCTCCATCACCATCAGTAACTGCGCCCTTACTTGCACCACGTGAACCATACGTGCCCATCCCCGAACGTTTCTCCGGAGACATAGGTAAATGTGCTAGCTTTCTTTTTCAGTGTTCTCTGGTTTTTGATTTGCAACCCGCCACATATCCTTCCGACAATGCTAAGATAGCCTTCATTGTAAACCTTCTCTCAGGTAGAGCCGCACAGTGGGCCACAGCCACATTAAGGGCATTTGATCATCCCCCCCAGGGGAATGACGCCGCCTCGCGACTGCTGAGCCTTCATCAGGGTAACAGTTCGGTCGCCGACTACTCAATTATCTTCCGTATCCGTGCAGCCGAGAGTGGGTGGAACGACATGGCACTCCGGGGAGTGTTTATTCAGGGCTTATGTGAGGAGTTGAAGGACAAACTGGCAACCCGTGATGACTCGATAAATTTAGATACTCTTATTGAGCTGACTATTCGCTTAGATAATCGACTCCGAGAAAGACGCCGCGAAAGAGCCAAGGCTCGAAGCTTCCCATCCCTCTCACATTCACTCGCTCCAGGCACACCCCCCCGTCGATCGGCCCAGTCCCTCACTCCTCTCAGTCCCCAACACCGACTCCTCTGAACCCATGCAGTTGGGCCGGGCTCGCCTGACTCCCTCCGAGAGACAACAGAGGCTGACCGCCAGAGTTTGTATTTACTGTGGTCAGGCCGGCCATTACATCGCCTCCTGTCCCTCCCGACCAAAAGACTGAGCTCACCAGCACACGCAGCCGGCCGCACAAGAAATAATTAATAATTTCCGTTTTATTTATTATCCAAGTATGAGCAATCTTTTATTTTGAAAAACCTTTTATTTTGAAAAATGACCGGATTCTCTCGGTTACATCTGTGCGCCAAACTTTAACCCACAAGCTAGCAAAATGAGTAAGAAACAGACGTCTTTGGAAAGTTTCTTTGCGAAGGGGAAAAGGCCCAGTGAAGAGACAGAAGAAGAGCCTACGACTTCCAAGAAAAAGAAAGCTTTTAACAGACAATACCAGGAGAGCTACTTGAAATATGGCTTTATTGCGGCAGGTGATTCCCACATACCAAGCCCGCTCTGCATAATATGCGGCGACCGGCTTGCTAATGAGGCAATGAAGCCTTCAAAATTGCTTCGCCACTTAGAGACCACCAAAATTTTCATGCACTTTATATTCATTTTTGTGGCGTATCGGTATCTTATTTTGCAGGCATGTTTAAACGTTACCATAGCAACTAGAGTTAGGGAGCGTTAGAGCAGTGGTCGAGAAGAGGAGAGCTTGTGAGTCTTAGCGCGCACACAAACATGCAGAAGCGTGATCTGACGCTTCAAACTTTATTTCAGCTATTTATTATTGATAATAATAATAATAATAATATAACCAGACCCCCCCCCTCCCCCCCCTCCCCCCCCCCCCAGGCCGCGGTAAAATTGTCAAGCGTTGACCGGTCCTTGGTGATAAAAAGGTTGGGGACCACTGCTATACATAGTCAAACCACTCTCATTCGGGAGCGTAACAGAATCACTACAACATTAAGACGAAGCACAGCAACATTAAAAGGAATCATTACAACATTAAGATGAATGACAGCAACATTAAGACGAATCACTACAACATTAAGACGAATCACTACAACATAAAGACGAAGCACAGCAACATTAAGACGAAGCACTACAACATTAAGACGGATCATTAAGACGTGGCACAGCAACATTAAGACGAAGCACTACAACATTAAGACGAATCATTAAGACTAAGCACTACAACATTAAGACGAAGCACAGCAACATTAAGACGAAGCACAGCAACATTAAGACGAATCACTACAACATTAAGACGAATCATTACAACTTTAAGACGAATCACTACAACTTTAAGACGAATCATTAAGACGAAACACTACAACATTAACACGAATCACTACATTAAGACAAATCATTAAGACGAAGCACTACAACATTAAGACGAATCACTACAACATTAAGACGAATCACTACAACCTTAAGACGAAGCACTACAACCTTAAGACGAATCACTACAACCTTAAGACAAATAACAACATTAAGATGAATCACTACAACATTAAGACGAATCACTACAACATTAAGACAAATCACTACAACATTAAGACGAATAATTAAGACGAAGCACTACAACATTAAGACGAAGCACTACAACATTAAGACGAAGCACTACAACATTAAGACGAAGCACTACAACATTAAGACAAATCACTACAACATTAAGACGAATCACGACAACATTAAGACGAATCACTACAACATTAAGACGAAGCACTACAACATTAAGACAAAGCACTACAACATTAAGACGAATCACTACATTAAGACGAAGCACTACAACATTAAGACTAATCACTACAACATTAAGACGAATCACGACAACATTAAGACAAATCACTACAACATTAAGACGAATCACTACAACATTAAGACAAAGACAGCAACATTAAGACGAATCACGACAACATTAAGACAAATCACTACAACATTAAGACGAATCACTACAACATTAAGACAAAGACAGCAACATTAAGACAAAGACAGCAACATTAAGACGAATCACTACAACATTAAGACGAAGCATTACAACATTAAGACGAATCACTACAACATTAAGACGAATCACTACAACATTAAGACGAAGCACAGCAACATTAAGACGAAGCACTACAACATTAAGACGAATCACTACAACATTAAGACGAAGCACAGCAATATTAAGACGAAGCACAGCAACATTAAGACAAATCACGACAACATTAAGACAAATCACGACAACATTAAGACGAAGCACTACAACATTAAGACGAATCACTACAACATTAAGACGAAGGACAGCAACATTAAGACGAAGCACTACAACATTAAGACGAATCATTAAGACGAAGCAATACAACATTAAGACGAAGCACAGCAACATTAAGACGAAACACTACAACATTAAGACGGATCACTACAACATTAAGACGAAGGACAGCAACATTAAGACGAAGCAATACAACATTAAGACGAAGCACTACAACCTTAAGACGAATAACTACAACATTAAGACGAAGCACTACAACATTAAGACGAAGCACAAAAACATTAAGACGAAGGACAGCAACATTAAGACGAAGCACTACAACATTAAGACGAATAATTAAGACGAAGCACTACAACATTAAGACGAAGCACTACAACATTAAGACGAATCACTACAACATTAAGACGAGGGACAGCAACATTAAGACAAATCATTAAGACGAAGCACTACAACATTAAGACGAAGCACAGCAACATTAAGACGAAGCACTACAATATTAAGACGAATCATTAAGACTAAGCACTACAACATTAAGACGAAGCACAGCAACATTAAGACGAAGCACTACAACATTAAGACGAATCATTAAGACGAAGCACTAAAACATTAAGACGAAGCACAGCAACATTAAGACGAATCATTACAACATTAAGACGAAGCACAGCAACACTAAGACGAAGCACTACAACATTAAGACGAAGCACTACAACATTAAGACGAATCACTACAACATTAAGACGAAGCACTACAACATTAAGACAAATCACTACAACATTAAGACGAATCACTACACCATTAAAACAAATCATTAAGACGAAGCACTACAAAATTAAGACGAATAACTACAACATTAAGACGAAGCACTACAACATTAAGATGAAGCACAGCAATATTAAGACGAAGCACTACAACATTAAGACGAATCACAACAACATTAAGATCAAGGACAGCAACATTAAGACGAAGCACTACAACATTAAGACAAATCACTACAACATTAAGAACGAATAATTAAGACGAATCACGACAACATTAAGACGAATCACTACAACATTAAGACGAATCACTACAATATTAAGACGAAGGACAGCAACATTAAGACGAAGCACTACAACATTAAGACGAATCACGACAACATTAAGACGAAGGACAGCAACATTAAGACAAATCATTAAGACGAAGCACTACAACATTAAGACGAAGCACAGCAACATTAGGACGAAGCACTACAACATTAAGACGAATCATTAAGACTAAGCACTACAACATTAAGACGAAGCACAGCAACATTAAGACGAAGCACTACAACATTAAGACGAATCATTAAGACAAAGCACTACAACATTAAGACGAAGCACAGCAACATTAAGACGAAGCACTACAACATTAAGACGAATCACTACAACATTAAGACGAATAACTACAACATTAAGACGAAGGACAGCAAGATTAAGACGAAGCACTACAACATTAAGACGAATCATTAAGACGAAGCAATACAACATTAAGACGAAGCACAGCAACATTAAGACGAAACACAAAAACATTAAGACGAAGGACAGCAACATTAAGACGAAGCACTACAACATTAAGACGAATAATTAAGACGAAGCACTACAACATTAAGACGAAGCACTACAACATTAAGACGAATCACTACAACATTAAGACGAGGGACAGCAACATTAAGACAAATCATTAAGACGAAGCACTACAACATTAAGACGAAGCACAGCAACATTAAGACGAAGCACTACAATATTAAGACGAATCATTAAGACTAAGCACTACAACATTAAGACGAAGCACAGCAACATTAAGACGAAGCACTACAACATTAAGACGAATCATTAAGACGAAGCACTAAAACATTAAGACGAAGCACAGCAACATTAAGACGAATCATTACAACATTAAGACGAAGCACAGCAACACTAAGACGAAGCACTACAACATTAAGACGAAGCACTACAACATTAAGACGAATCACTACAACATTAAGACGAAGCACTACAACATTAAGACAAATCACTACAACATTAAGACGAATCACTACACCATTAAAACAAATCATTAAGACGAAGCACTACAAAATTAAGACGAATAACTACAACATTAAGACGAAGCACTACAACATTAAGATGAAGCACAGCAATATTAAGACGAAGCACTACAACATTAAGACGAATCACAACAACATTAAGATCAAGGACAGCAACATTAAGACGAAGCACTACAACATTAAGACAAATCACTACAACATTAAGAACGAATAATTAAGACGAATCACGACAACATTAAGACGAATCACTACAACATTAAGACGAATCACTACAATATTAAGACGAAGGACAGCAACATTAAGACGAAGCACTACAACATTAAGACGAATCACGACAACATTAAGACGAAGGACAGCAACATTAAGACAAATCATTAAGACGAAGCACTACAACATTAAGACGAAGCACAGCAACATTAGGACGAAGCACTACAACATTAAGACGAATCATTAAGACTAAGCACTACAACATTAAGACGAAGCACAGCAACATTAAGACGAAGCACTACAACATTAAGACGAATCATTAAGACAAAGCACTACAACATTAAGACGAAGCACAGCAACATTAAGACGAAGCACTACAACATTAAGACGAATCACTACAACATTAAGACGAATAACTACAACATTAAGACGAAGGACAGCAAGATTAAGACGAAGCACTACAACATTAAGACGAATCATTAAGACGAAGCAATACAACATTAAGACGAAGCACAGCAACATTAAGACGAAACACTACAACATTAAGACGGATCACTACAACATTAAGACGAAGGACAGCAACATTAAGACGAAGCAATACAACATTAAGACGAAGCACTACAACATTAAGACGAAGCACTACAACATTAAGACGGATCACTACAACATTAAGACGAAGGACTGCAACATTAAGACGAAGCACTACAACATTAAGACGAATCATTAAGACGAAGCACTACAACATTAAGACGAAGCACTACAACATTAAGACGAATCATTAAGACGAAGCACTACAACATTAAGACGAAGCACAGCAACATTAAGACATAGCACAGCAACATTAAGACGAAGCACTACAACATTAAGACGAAGCACAGCAACATTAAGACGAAGCACTACAACATTAAGACGAATCATTAAGACGAAGCACTACAACATTAAGACGAAGCACAACAACATTAAGACGAATCATTACAACATTAAGACGAAGCACAGCAACACTAAGACGAAGCGCTACAACATTAAGACGAATCGCTACAACATTAAGACGAAGCACTACAACATTAAGACGACGCACTACAACATTAAGACGAATCACTACAACATTAAGACGAATCACGACAACATTAAGACAAATCACTACAACATTAAGACGAATCACTACAACATTAAGACAAAGACAGCAACATTAAGACAAATCACGGCAACATTAAGACAAATCACTACAACATTAAGACAAAGACAGCAACATTAAGACGAATCACGACAACATTAAGACGAATCACTACAACATTAAGACGAAGCACAGCAGCATTAAGACGAAGCACAGCAACATTAAGACGAAGCACTACAACATTAAGACGAATCACTACAACATTAAGACGAAGCACAGCAGCATTAAGACGAAGCACAGCAACATTAAGACGAAGCACTACAACATTAAGACGAAGCACTGCAACATTAAGACGAAGCACAGCAACATTAAGACAAATCACGACAACATTAAGACGAAGCACTACAACATTAAGACGAAGCACTACAACATTAAGACGAAGCACTACAACATTAAGACGAATCACTACAACATTAAGACGAAGGACAGCAACAGTAAGACGAAGCACTACAACATTAAGACGAATCACTACAACATTAAGACGAATCGCTTCAACATTAAGACGAAGCACAAAAACATTAAGACGAAGGACAGCAACATTAAGACGAAGCACTACAACATTAAGACGAAGCACTACAACATTAAGAAAAATCACTACAACATTAACACGAAGCACAAAAACATTAAGACGAAGGACAGCAACATTAAGACGAAGCACAGCAACATTAAGACGAATCACTACAACATTAAGACGAAGCACTACAACATTAAGACGAAGCACAGCAACACTAAGACGAAGCACTACAACATTAAGACGAAGCACTACAACATTAAGACGAATCACTACAACATTAAGACGAAGCACTACAACATTAAGACGAATCACTACAACATTAAGACGAAGCACAGCAATATTAAGACGAAGCACTACAACATTAAGACCAAGCACAGCAACATTAAGACGAATCACTACACCATTAAAACAAATCATTAAGACGAAGCACTACAACATTAAGACGAAGCACAGCAACATTAAGACGGAGCACTACAAAATTAAGACGAATAACTACAACATTAAGACGAAGCACTACAACATTAAGATGAAGCACAGCAATATTAAGACAAAGCACTACAACATTAAGACGAATCACAACAACATTAAGATCAAGGACAGCAACATTAAGACGAAGCACTACAACATTAAGACAAATCACTACAACATTAAGAACGAATAATTAAGACGAATCACGACAACATTAAGACGAATCACGACAACATTAAGACGAATCACTACAACATTAAGACGAATCACTACAACATTAAGACGAAGGACAGCAACATTAAGACGAAGCACTACAACGAATCACTACAACATTAAGACAAATGACAGCAACATTAAGACAAATCATTAAGACGAAGCACTACAACATTGAGACGAAGCACAGCAACATTAGGACGAAGCACTACAACATTAAGACGAATCATTAAGACTAAGCACTACAACATTAAGACGAAGCACAGCAACATTAAGACGAAGCACTACAACATTAAGACGAAGCACAGCAACATTAAGACGAAGCACTACAACATTAAGACAAATCATTAAGACGAAGCCCTACAACATCAAGACAAATCACTACAACATTAAGATGAATCACTATAACATTAAGACGAAGCACAACAACATTAAGACGAATCATTAAGACAAAGCACTACAACATTAAGACGAAGCACTACAACATTAAGACGAATCACTACAACCTGAAGACGAATCACGACAACATTAAGACAAATCACTACAACATTAAGACGAATCACTACAACATTAAGACGAAGGACAGCAACATTAAGACGAAGCACTACAACATTAAGACGAATCACTACAACATTAAGACAAAGCACTACAACATTAAGACAAATCATTAAGACGAAGCACTACAACATTAAGACGAAGCACAGCAACATTAGGACGAAGCACTACAACATTAAGACGAATCATTAAGACTAAGCACTACAACATTAAGACGAAGCACAGCAACATTAAGACGAAGTACTACAACATTAAGACGAAGCACTACAACATTAAGACGAAGCACAGCAACATTAAGACGAAGCACTACAACATTAAGACGAAGCACTACAACATTAAGACGAAGCACTACAACATTAAGACGAATCACTACAACATTAAGACGAAGCACAGCAATATTAAGACGAAGCACTACAACATTAAGACCAAGCACAGCAACATTAAGACGAAGCACTACAACATTAAGACGAAACACTACAACATTAAGAAAAATCACTACAACATTATCACGAATCACTACAAAATTAAGACGAATCACTACAACATTAAGACGAAGCACTACAACATTAAGTCGAATCACTACAACATTAAGACGAATCGCTTCAACATTAAGACGAAGCACAAAAACATTAAGACGAAGGACAGCAACATTAAGACGAAGCACTACAACATTAAGACGAAGCACTACAACATTAAGAAAAATCACTACAACATTAACACGAAGCACAAAAACATTAAGACGAAGGACAGCAACATTAAGACGAAGCACAGCAACATTAAGACGAAGCACTACAACATTAAGACGAATCACTACAACATTAAGACGAAGGACAGCAACATTAAGACGAAGCACTACAACATTAAGACGAATCATTAAGACGAAGCAATACAACATTAAGACGAATCATTAAGACGAAGCAATACAACATTAAGACGAAGCACAGCAACATTAAGACGAAACACTACAACATTAAGACGGATCACTACAACATTAAGACGAAGGACAGCAACATTAAGACGAAGCAATACAACATTAAGACGAAGCACTACAAAATTAAGACGAAGCACAACAACATTAAGACGAATCAATAAGACGAAGCACTACAACATTAAGACGAAGCACAACAACATTAAGACGAATCATTACAACATTAAGACGAAGCACAGCAACACTAAGACGAAGCGCTACAACATTAAGACGAATCGCTACAACATTAAGACGAAGCACTACAACATTAAGACGACGCACTACAACATTAAGACAAATCACTACAACATTAAGACGAAGCACTACAACATTAAGACTAATCACTACAACATTAAGACGAGGGACAGCAACATTAAGACAAATCATTAAGACGAAGCACTACAACATTAAGACGAAGCACAGCAACATTAAGACGAAGCACTACAACATTAAGACGAATCACTACAACATTAAGACGAAGCACAGCAATATTAAGACGAAGCACAACAACATTAAGACGAATCATTACAACATTAAGACGAAGCACAGCAACACTAAGACGAAGCGCTACAACATTAAGACGAATCGCTACAACATTAAGACGACGCACTACAACATTAAGACAAATCACTACAACATTAAGACGAAGCACTACAACATTAAGACTAATCACTACAACATTAAGACGAATCACGACAACATTAAGACAAATCACTACAACATTAAGACGAATCACTACAACATTAAGACAAAGACAGCAACATTAAGACGAATCACGACAACATTAAGACAAAGACAGCAACATTAAGACGAATCACGACAACATTAAGACGAATCACTACAACATTAAGACGAAGCACAGCAGCATTAAGACGAAGCACAGCAACATTAAGACGAAGCACTACAACATTAAGACGAATCACTACAACATTAAGACGAAGCACAGCAGCATTAAGACGAAGCACAGCAACATTAAGACGAAGCACTACAACATTAAGACGAAGCACTGCAACATTAAGACGAAGCACAGCAACATTAAGACAAATCACGACAACATTAAGACGAAGCACAAGAACATTAAGACGAAGCACTACAACATTAAGACGAAGCACTACAACATTAAGACGAATCACTACAACATTAAGACGAATCACTACAACATTAAGACGAAGGACAGCAACATTAAGACGAATCATTAAGACGAAGCAATACAACATTAAGACGAATCATTAAGACGAAGCAATACAACATTAAGACGAAGCACAGCAACATTAAGACGAAACACTACAACATTAAGACGGATCACTACAACATTAAGACGAAGGACAGCAACATTAAGACGAAGCAATACAACATTAAGACGAAGCACTACAAAATTAAGACGAAGCACTACAACATTAAGACGAATCATTAAGACGAAGCACTACAACATTAAGACGAAGCACAACAACATTTAGACGAATCATTACAACATTAAGACGAAGCACAGCAACACTAAGACGAAGCGCTACAACATTAAGACGAATCGCTACAACATTAAGACGAAGCACTACAACATTAAGACGACGCACTACAACATTAAGACAAATCACTACAACATTAAGACGAAGCACTACAACATTAAGACTAATCACTACAACATTAAGACGAATCACGACAACATTAAGACAAATCACTACAACATTAAGACGAATCACTACAACATTAAGACAAAGACAGCAACATTAAGACGAATCACGACAACATTAAGACAAATCACTACAACATTAAGACAAAGACAGCAACATTAAGACGAATCACGACAACATTAAGACGAATCACTACAACATTAAGACGAAGCACAGCAGCATTAAGACGAAGCACAGCAACATTAAGACGAAGCACTACAACATTAAGACGAATCACTACAACATTAAGACGAAGCACAGCAGCATTAAGACGAAGCACAGCAACATTAAGACGAAGCACTACAATATTAAGACGAAGCACTGCAACATTAAGACGAAGCACAGCAACATTAAGACAAATCACGACAACATTAAGACGAAGCACTACAACATTAAGACGAAGCACTACAACATTAAGACGAAGCACTACAACATTAAGACGAATCACTACAACATTAAGACGAAGGACAGCAACATTAAGACGAAGCACTACAACATTAAGACGAATCATTAAGACGAAGCACTACAACATTAAGACGAATCATTAAGACGAAGCACTACAACATTAAGAGAGCACAGCAACATTAAGACGAAGCACTACAACATTAAGAAAAATCACTACAACATTATCACGAATCACTACAAAATTAAGACGAATCACTACAACACGAATCACTACAACATTAAGACGAAGCACTACAACATTAAGTCGAATCACTACAACATTAAGACGAATCGCTTCAACATTAAGACGAAGCACAAAAACATTAAGACGAAGGACAGCAACATTAAGACGAAGCACTACAACATTAAGACGAAGCACTACAACATTAAGAAAAATCACTACAACATTAACACGAAGCACAAAAACATTAAGACGAAGGACAGCAACATTAAGACGAAGCACAGCGACATTAAGACGAATCACTACAACATTAAGACGAATAATTAAGACGAAGCACTACAACATTAAGACGAGGCACTACAACATTAAGACGAATCACTACAACATTAAGACGAAGCACTACAACATTAAGACGAATCACTACAACATTAAGACGGATCACTACAACATTAAGACGAAGGACAGCAACATTAAGACGAAGCAATACAACATTAAGACGAAGCACTACAACATTAAGACGAAGCACTACAACATTAAGACGGATCACTACAACATTAAGACGAAGGACTGCAACATTAAGACGAAGCACTACAACATTAAGACGAATCATTAAGACGAAGCACTACAACATTAAGACGAAGCACTACAAAATTAAGACGAATCATTAAGACGAAGCACTACAACATTAAGACGAAGCACAGCAACATTAAGACGAAGCACTACAACATTAAGACGAAGCACAGCAACATTAAGACGAAGCACTACAACATTAAGACGAATCATTAAGACGAAGCACTACAACATTAAGACGAAGCACAACAACATTAAGACGAATCATTACAACATTAAGACGAAGCACAGCAACACTAAGACGAAGCGCTACAACATTAAGACGAATCGCTACAACATTAAGACGAAGCACTACAACATTAAGACGACGCACTACAACATTAAGACAAATCACTACAACATTAAGACGAAGCACTACAACATTAAGACTAATCACTACAACATTAAGACGAATCACGACAACATTAAGACAAATCACTACAACATTAAGACGAATCACTACAACATTAAGACAAAGACAGCAACATTAAGACGAATCACGACAACATTAAGACAAATCACTACAACATTAAGACAAAGACAGCAACATTAAGACGAATCACGACAACATTAAGACGAATCACTACAACATTAAGACGAAGCACAGCAGCATTAAGACGAAGCACAGCAACATTAAGACGAAGCACTACAACATTAAGACGAATCACTACAACATTAAGACGAAGCACAGCAGCATTAAGACGAAGCACAGCAACATTAAGACGAAGCACTACAACATTAAGACGAAGCACTACAACATTAAGACGAAGCACTACAACATTAAGACGAATCACTACAACATTAAGACGAATCACTACAACATTAAGACGAAGGACAGCAACATTAAGACGAATCATTAAGACGAAGCAATACAACATTAAGACGAATCATTAAGACGAAGCAATACAACATTAAGACGAAGCACAGCAACATTAAGACGAAACACTACAACATTAAGACGGATCACTACAACATTAAGACGAAGGACAGCAACATTAAGACGAAGCAATACAACATTAAGACGAAGCACTACAAAATTAAGACGAAGCACTACAACATTAAGACGAAGCACAACAACATTAAGACGAATCACTACAACATTAAGACGAATCACGACAACATTAAGACAAATCACTACAACATTAAGACGAATCACTACAACATTAAGACAAAGACAGCAACATTAAGACGAATCACGACAACATTAAGACAAATCACTACAACATTAAGACAAAGACAGCAACATTAAGACGAATCACGACAACATTAAGACGAATCACTACAACATTAAGACGAAGCACAGCAGCATTAAGACGAAGCACAGCAACATTAAGACGAAGCACTACAACATTAAGACGAATCACTACAACATTAAGACGAAGCACAGCAGCATTAAGACGAAGCACAGCAACATTAAGACGAAGCACTACAATATTAAGACGAAGCACTGCAACATTAAGACGAAGCACAGCAACATTAAGACAAATCACGACAACATTAAGACGAAGCACTACAACATTAAGACGAAGCACTACAACATTAAGACGAAGCACTACAACATTAAGACGAATCACTACAACATTAAGACGAAGGACAGCAACATTAAGACGAAGCACTACAACATTAAGACGAATCATTAAGACGAAGCACTACAACATTAAGACGAATCATTAAGACGAAGCACTACAACATTAAGAGAGCACAGCAACATTAAGACGAAGCACTACAACATTAAGACTAATCACTACAACATTAAGACGAATCACGACAACATTAAGACAAATCACTACAACATTAAGACGAATCACTACAACATTAAGACAAAGACAGCAACATTAAGACGAATCACGACAACATTAAGACAAATCACTACAACATTAAGACAAAGACAGCAACATTAAGACGAATCACGACAACATTAAGACGAATCACTACAACATTAAGACGAAGCACAGCAGCATTAAGACGAAGCACAGCAACATTAAGACGAAGCACTACAACATTAAGACGAATCACTACAACATTAAGACGAAGCACAGCAGCATTAAGACGAAGCACAGCAACATTAAGACGAAGCACTACAATATTAAGACGAAGCACTGCAACATTAAGACGAAGCACAGCAACATTAAGACAAATCACGACAACATTAAGACGAAGCACTACAACATTAAGACGAAGCACTACAACATTAAGACGAATCACTACAACATTAAGACGAAGGACAGCAACATTAAGACGAAGCACTACAACATTAAGACGAATCATTAAGACGAAGCACTACAACATTAAGACGAATCATTAAGACGAAGCACTACAACATTAAGAGAGCACAGCAACATTAAGACGAAGCACTACAACATTAAGAAAAATCACTACAACATTATCACGAATCACTACAAAATTAAGACGAATCACTACAACACGAATCACTACAACATTAAGACGAAGCACTACAACATTAAGTCGAATCACTACAACATTAAGACGAATCGCTTCAACATTAAGACGAAGCACAAAAACATTAAGACGAAGGACAGCAACATTAAGACGAAGCACTACAACATTAAGACGAAGCACTACAACATTAAGAAAAATCACTACAACATTAACACGAAGCACAAAAACATTAAGACGAAGGACAGCAACATTAAGACGAAGCACAGCAACATTAAGACGAATCACTACAACATTAAGACGAATAATTAAGACGAAGCACTACAACATTAAGACGAGGCACTACAACATTAAGACGAATCACTACAACATTAAGACGAAGCACTACAACATTAAGACGAATCACTACAACATTAAGACGGATCACTACAACATTAAGACGAAGGACAGCAACATTAAGACGAAGCAATACAACATTAAGACGAAGCACTACAACATTAAGACGAAGCACTACAACATTAAGACGGATCACTACAACATTAAGACGAAGGACTGCAACATTAAGACGAAGCACTACAACATTAAGACGAATCATTAAGACGAAGCACTACAACATTAAGACGAAGCACTACAAAATTAAGACGAATCATTAAGACGAAGCACTACAACATTAAGACGAAGCACAGCAACATTAAGACGAAGCACTACAACATTAAGACGAAGCACAGCAACATTAAGACGAAGCACTACAACATTAAGACGAATCATTAAGACGAAGCACTACAACATTAAGACGAAGCACAACAACATTAAGACGAATCATTACAACATTAAGACGAAGCACAGCAACACTAAGACGAAGCGCTACAACATTAAGACGAATCGCTACAACATTAAGACGAAGCACTACAACATTAAGACGACGCACTACAACATTAAGACAAATCACTACAACATTAAGACGAAGCACTACAACATTAAGACTAATCACTACAACATTAAGACGAATCACGACAACATTAAGACAAATCACTACAACATTAAGACGAATCACTACAACATTAAGACAAAGACAGCAACATTAAGACGAATCACGACAACATTAAGACAAATCACTACAACATTAAGACAAAGACAGCAACATTAAGACGAATCACGACAACATTAAGACGAATCACTACAACATTAAGACGAAGCACAGCAGCATTAAGACGAAGCACAGCAACATTAAGACGAAGCACTACAACATTAAGACGAATCACTACAACATTAAGACGAAGCACAGCAGCATTAAGACGAAGCACAGCAACATTAAGACGAAGCACTACAACATTAAGACGAAGCACTACAACATTAAGACGAAGCACTACAACATTAAGACGAATCACTACAACATTAAGACGAATCACTACAACATTAAGACGAAGGACAGCAACATTAAGACGAATCATTAAGACGAAGCAATACAACATTAAGACGAATCATTAAGACGAAGCAATACAACATTAAGACGAAGCACAGCAACATTAAGACGAAACACTACAACATTAAGACGGATCACTACAACATTAAGACGAAGGACAGCAACATTAAGACGAAGCAATACAACATTAAGACGAAGCACTACAAAATTAAGACGAAGCACTACAACATTAAGACGAAGCACAACAACATTAAGACGAATCACTACAACATTAAGACGAATCACGACAACATTAAGACAAATCACTACAACATTAAGACGAATCACTACAACATTAAGACAAAGACAGCAACATTAAGACGAATCACGACAACATTAAGACAAATCACTACAACATTAAGACAAAGACAGCAACATTAAGACGAATCACGACAACATTAAGACGAATCACTACAACATTAAGACGAAGCACAGCAGCATTAAGACGAAGCACAGCAACATTAAGACGAAGCACTACAACATTAAGACGAATCACTACAACATTAAGACGAAGCACAGCAGCATTAAGACGAAGCACAGCAACATTAAGACGAAGCACTACAATATTAAGACGAAGCACTGCAACATTAAGACGAAGCACAGCAACATTAAGACAAATCACGACAACATTAAGACGAAGCACTACAACATTAAGACGAAGCACTACAACATTAAGACGAAGCACTACAACATTAAGACGAATCACTACAACATTAAGACGAAGGACAGCAACATTAAGACGAAGCACTACAACATTAAGACGAATCATTAAGACGAAGCACTACAACATTAAGACGAATCATTAAGACGAAGCACTACAACATTAAGAGAGCACAGCAACATTAAGACGAAGCACTACAACATTAAGACTAATCACTACAACATTAAGACGAATCACGACAACATTAAGACAAATCACTACAACATTAAGACGAATCACTACAACATTAAGACAAAGACAGCAACATTAAGACGAATCACGACAACATTAAGACAAATCACTACAACATTAAGACAAAGACAGCAACATTAAGACGAATCACGACAACATTAAGACGAATCACTACAACATTAAGACGAAGCACAGCAGCATTAAGACGAAGCACAGCAACATTAAGACGAAGCACTACAACATTAAGACGAATCACTACAACATTAAGACGAAGCACAGCAGCATTAAGACGAAGCACAGCAACATTAAGACGAAGCACTACAATATTAAGACGAAGCACTGCAACATTAAGACGAAGCACAGCAACATTAAGACAAATCACGACAACATTAAGACGAAGCACTACAACATTAAGACGAAGCACTACAACATTAAGACGAATCACTACAACATTAAGACGAAGGACAGCAACATTAAGACGAAGCACTACAACATTAAGACGAATCATTAAGACGAAGCACTACAACATTAAGACGAATCATTAAGACGAAGCACTACAACATTAAGAGAGCACAGCAACATTAAGACGAAGCACTACAACATTAAGAAAAATCACTACAACATTATCACGAATCACTACAAAATTAAGACGAATCACTACAACACGAATCACTACAACATTAAGACGAAGCACTACAACATTAAGTCGAATCACTACAACATTAAGACGAATCGCTTCAACATTAAGACGAAGCACAAAAACATTAAGACGAAGGACAGCAACATTAAGACGAAGCACTACAACATTAAGACGAAGCACTACAACATTAAGAAAAATCACTACAACATTAACACGAAGCACAAAAACATTAAGACGAAGGACAGCAACATTAAGACGAAGCACAGCAACATTAAGACGAATCACTACAACATTAAGACGAATAATTAAGACGAAGCACTACAACATTAAGACGAGGCACTACAACATTAAGACGAATCACTACAACATTAAGACGAAGCACTACAACATTAAGACGAATCACTACAACATTAAGACGGATCACTACAACATTAAGACGAAGGACAGCAACATTAAGACGAAGCAATACAACATTAAGACGAAGCACTACAACATTAAGACGAAGCACTACAACATTAAGACGGATCACTACAACATTAAGACGAAGGACTGCAACATTAAGACGAAGCACTACAACATTAAGACGAATCATTAAGACGAAGCACTACAACATTAAGACGAAGCACTACAAAATTAAGACGAATCATTAAGACGAAGCACTACAACATTAAGACGAAGCACAGCAACATTAAGACGAAGCACAGCAACATTAAGACGAAGCACTACAACATTAAGACGAAGCACAGCAACATTAAGACGAAGCACTACAACATTAAGACGAATCATTAAGACGAAGCACTACAACATTAAGACGAAGCACAACAACATTAAGACGAATCATTACAACATTAAGACGAAGCACAGCAACACTAAGACGAAGCGCTACAACATTAAGACGAATCGCTACAACATTAAGACGAAGCACTACAACATTAAGACGACGCACTACAACATTAAGACAAATCACTACAACATTAAGACGAAGCACTACAACATTAAGACTAATCACTACAACATTAAGACGAATCACGACAACATTAAGACAAATCACTACAACATTAAGACGAATCACTACAACATTAAGACAAAGACAGCAACATTAAGACGAATCACGACAACATTAAGACAAATCACTACAACATTAAGACAAAGAC
This sequence comes from Solea solea, assembly GCF_958295425.1. Taxonomy (NCBI): domain Eukaryota; kingdom Metazoa; phylum Chordata; class Actinopteri; order Pleuronectiformes; family Soleidae; genus Solea; species Solea solea. The sequence goes on along the minus strand of NC_081145.1, from coordinate 1,098,685 downwards.
AGCAACATTAAGACGAATCACGACAACATTAAGACGAATCACTACAACATTAAGACGAAGCACAGCAGCATTAAGACGAAGCACAGCAACATTAAGACGAAGCACTACAACATTAAGACGAATCACTACAACATTAAGACGAAGCACAGCAGCATTAAGACGAAGCACAGCAACATTAAGACGAAGCACTACAACATTAAGACGAAGCACTACAACATTAAGACGAAGCACTACAACATTAAGACGAATCACTACAACATTAAGACGAATCACTACAACATTAAGACGAAGGACAGCAACATTAAGACGAATCATTAAGACGAAGCAATACAACATTAAGACGAATCATTAAGACGAAGCAATACAACATTAAGACGAAGCACAGCAACATTAAGACGAAACACTACAACATTAAGACGGATCACTACAACATTAAGACGAAGGACAGCAACATTAAGACGAAGCAATACAACATTAAGACGAAGCACTACAAAATTAAGACGAATCATTAAGACGAAGCACTACAACATTAAGACGAAGCACAACAACATTAAGACGAATCATTACAACATTAAGACGAAGCACAGCAACACTAAGACGAAGCGCTACAACATTAAGACGAATCGCTACAACATTAAGACGAAGCACTACAACATTAAGACGACGCACTACAACATTAAGACAAATCACTACAACATTAAGACGAAGCACTACAACATTAAGACTAATCACTACAACATTAAGACGAATCACGACAACATTAAGACAAATCACTACAACATTAAGACGAATCACTACAACATTAAGACAAAGACAGCAACATTAAGACGAATCACGACAACATTAAGACAAATCACTACAACATTAAGACAAAGACAGCAACATTAAGACGAATCACGACAACATTAAGACGAATCACTACAACATTAAGACGAAGCACAGCAGCATTAAGACGAAGCACAGCAACATTAAGACGAAGCACTACAACATTAAGACGAATCACTACAACATTAAGACGAAGCACAGCAGCATTAAGACGAAGCACAGCAACATTAAGACGAAGCACTACAATATTAAGACGAAGCACTGCAACATTAAGACGAAGCACAGCAACATTAAGACAAATCACGACAACATTAAGACGAAGCACTACAACATTAAGACGAAGCACTACAACATTAAGACGAAGCACTACAACATTAAGACGAATCACTACAACATTAAGACGAAGGACAGCAACATTAAGACGAAGCACTACAACATTAAGACGAATCATTAAGACGAAGCACTACAACATTAAGACGAATCATTAAGACGAAGCACTACAACATTAAGAGAGCACAGCAACATTAAGACGAAGCACTACAACATTAAGAAAAATCACTACAACATTATCACGAATCACTACAAAATTAAGACGAATCACTACAACACGAATCACTAAACATTAAGACGAAGCACTACAACATTAAGTCGAATCACTACAACATTAAGACGAATCGCTTCAACATTAAGACGAAGCACAAAAACATTAAGACGAAGGACAGCAACATTAAGACGAAGCACTACAACATTAAGACGAAGCACTACAACATTAAGAAAAATCACTACAACATTAACACGAAGCACAAAAACATTAAGACGAAGGACAGCAACATTAAGACGAAGCACAGCAACATTAAGACGAATCACTACAACATTAAGACGAATAATTAAGACGAAGCACTACAACATTAAGACGAAGCACAGCAACACTAAGACGAAGCACTACAACATTAAGACGAGGCACTACAACATTAAGACGAATCACTACAACATTAAGACGAAGCACTACAACATTAAGACGAATCACTACAACATTAAGACGGATCACTACAACATTAAGACGAAGGACAGCAACATTAAGACGAAGCAATACAACATTAAGACGAAGCACTACAACATTAAGACGAAGCACTACAACATTAAGACGGATCACTACAACATTAAGACGAAGGACTGCAACATTAAGACGAAGCACTACAACATTAAGACGAATCATTAAGACGAAGCACTACAACATTAAGACGAAGCACTACAACATTAAGACGAATCATTAAGACGAAGCACTACAACATTAAGACGAAGCACAGCAACATTAAGACGAAGCACAGCAACATTAAGACGAAGCACTACAACATTAAGACGAAGCACAGCAACATTAAGACGAAGCACTACAACATTAAGACGAATCATTAAGACGAAGCACTACAACATTAAGTCGAAGCACAACAACATTAAGACGAATCATTACAACATTAAGACGAAGCACAGCAACACTAAGACGAAGCGCTACAACATTAAGACGAATCGCTACAACATTAAGACGAAGCACTACAACATTAAGACGACGCACTACAACATTAAGACTAATCACTACAACATTAAGACGAATCACGACAACATTAAGACAAATCACTACAACATTAAGACGAATCACTACAACATTAAGACAAAGACAGCAACATTAAGACGAATCACGACAACATTAAGACAAATCACTACAACATTAAGACAAAGACAGCAACATTAAGACGAATCACGACAACATTAAGACGAATCACTACAACATTAAGACGAAGCACAGCAGCATTAAGACGAAGCACTACAACATTAAGACGAATCACTACAACATTAAGACGAAGACAGCAACAGTAAGACGAAGCACTACAACATTAAGACGAATCACTACAACATTAAGACGAATCGCTTCAACATTAAGACGAAGCACAAAAACATTAAGACGAAGGACAGCAACATTAAGACGAAGCACTACAACATTAAGACGAAGCACTGCAACATTAAGAAAAATCACTACAACATTAACACGAAGCACAAAAACATTAAGACGAAGGACAGCAACATTAAGACGAAGCACAGCAACACTAAGACGAAGCACTACAACATTAAGACGAAGCACTACAACATTAAGACGAATCACTACAACATTAAGACGAAGCACTACAACATTAAGACGAATCACTACAACATTAAGACGAAGCACAGCAATATTAAGACGAAGCACTACAACATTAAGACCAAGCACAGCAACATTAAGACGAATCACTACACCATTAAAACAAATCATTAAGACGAAGCACTACAACATTAAGACGAAGCACAGCAACATTAAGACGGAGCACTACAAAATTAAGACGAATAACTACAACATTAAGACGAAGCACTACAACATTAAGATGAAGCACAGCAATATTAAGACAAAGCACTACAACATTAAGACGAATCACAACAACATTAAGATCAAGGACAGCAACATTAAGACGAAGCACTACAACATTAAGACAAATCACTACAACATTAAGAACGAATAATTAAGACGAATCACGACAACATTAAGACGAATCACGACAACATTAAGACGAATCACTACAACATTAAGACGAATCACTACAACATTAAGACGAAGGACAGCAACATTAAGACGAAGCACTACAACATTAAGACGAATCACTACAACATTAAGACGAATGACAGCAACATTAAGACAAATCATTAAGACGAAGCACTACAACATTGAGACGAAGCACAGCAACATTAGGACGAAGCACTACAACATTAAGACGAATCATTAAGACTAAGCACTACAACATTAAGACGAAGCACAGCAACATTAAGACGAAGCACTACAACATTAAGACGAAGCACAGCAACATTAAGACGAAGCACTACAACATTAAGACAAATCATTAAGACGAAGCCCTACAACATCAAGACAAATCACTACAACATTAAGATGAATCACTATAACATTAAGACGAAGCACAACAACATTAAGACGAATCATTAAGACAAAGCACTACAACATTAAGACGAAGCACTACAACATTAAGACGAATCACTACAACCTGAAGACGAACACGACAACATTAAGACAAATCACTACAACATTAAGACGAATCACTACAACATTAAGACGAAGGACAGCAACATTAAGACGAAGCACTACAACATTAAGACGAGGGACAGCAACATTAAGACAAATCATTAAGACGAAGCACTACAACATTAAGACGAAGCACAGCAACATTAAGACGAAGCACTACAATATTAAGACGAATCATTAAGACTAAGCACTACAACATTAAGACGAAGCACAGCAACATTAAGACGAAGCACTACAACATTAAGACGAATCATTAAGACGAAGCACTACAACATTAAGACGAAGCACAGCAACATTAAGACGAAGCACAGCAACACTAAGACGAAGCACTACAACATTAAGACGAAGCACTACAACATTAAGACGAATCACTACAACATTAAGACGAAGCACTACAACATTAAGACGAATCACTACAACATTAAGACGAAGCACAGCAATATTAAGACGAAGCACAACAACATTAAGACGAATCATTACAACATTAAGACGAAGCACAGCAACACTAAGACGAAGCGCTACAACATTAAGACGAATCGCTACAACATTAAGACGACGCACTACAACATTAAGACAAATCACTACAACATTAAGACGAAGCACTACAACATTAAGACTAATCACTACAACATTAAGACGAATCAGGACAACATTAAGACAAATCACTACAACATTAAGACGAATCACTACAACATTAAGACAAAGACAGCAACATTAAGACGAATCACGACAACATTAAGACAAAGACAGCAACATTAAGACGAATCACGACAACATTAAGACGAATCACTACAACATTAAGACGAAGCACAGCAGCATTAAGACGAAGCACAGCAACATTAAGACGAAGCACTACAACATTAAGACGAATCACTACAACATTAAGACGAAGCACAGCAGCATTAAGACGAAGCACAGCAACATTAAGACGAAGCACTACAACATTAAGACGAAGCACTGCAACATTAAGACGAAGCACAGCAACATTAAGACAAATCACGACAACATTAAGACGAAGCACTACAACATTAAGACGAAGCACTACAACATTAAGACGAAGCACTACAACATTAAGACGAATCACTACAACATTAAGACGAATCACTACAACATTAAGACGAAGGACAGCAACATTAAGACGAATCATTAAGACGAAGCAATACAACATTAAGACGAAGCACAGCAACATTAAGACGAAACACTACAACATTAAGACGGATCACTACAACATTAAGACGAAGGACAGCAACATTAAGACGAAGCAATACAACATTAAGACGAAGCACTACAAAATTAAGACGAAGCACTACAACATTAAGACGAATCATTAAGACGAAGCACTACAACATTAAGACGAAGCACAACAACATTAAGACGAATCATTACAACATTAAGACGAAGCACAGCAACACTAAGACGAAGCGCTACAACATTAAGACGAATCGCTACAACATTAAGACGAAGCACTACAACATTAAGACGACGCACTACAACATTAAGACAAATCACTACAACATTAAGACGAAGCACTACAACATTAAGACTAATCACTACAACATTAAGACGAATCACGACAACATTAAGACAAATCACTACAACATTAAGACGAATCACTACAACATTAAGACAAAGACAGCAACATTAAGACGAATCACGACAACATTAAGACAAATCACTACAACATTAAGACGAATCACGACAACATTAAGACGAATCACTACAACATTAAGACGAAGCACAGCAGCATTAAGACGAAGCACAGCAACATTAAGACGAAGCACTACAACATTAAGACGAATCACTACAACATTAAGACGAAGCACAGCAGCATTAAGACGAAGCACAGCAACATTAAGACGAAGCACTACAATATTAAGACGAAGCACTGCAACATTAAGACGAAGCACAGCAACATTAAGACAAATCACGACAACATTAAGACGAAGCACTACAACATTAAGACGAAGCACTACAACATTAAGACGAAGCACTACAACATTAAGACAAATCACTACAACATTAAGACGAAGGACAGCAACATTAAGACGAAGCACTACAACATTAAGACGAATCATTAAGACGAAGCACTACAACATTAAGACGAATCATTAAGACGAAGCACTACAACATTAAGAGAGCACAGCAACATTAAGACGAAGCACTACAACATTAAGAAAAATCACTACAACATTATCACGAATCACTACAAAATTAAGACGAATCACTACAACACGAATCACTACAACATTAAGACGAAGCACTACAACATTAAGTCGAATCACTACAACATTAAGACGAATCGCTTCAACATTAAGACGAAGCACAAAAACATTAAGACGAAGGACAGCAACATTAAGACGAAGCACTACAACATTAAGACGAAGCACTACAACATTAAGAAAAATCACTACAACATTAACACGAAGCACAAAAACATTAAGACGAAGGACAGCAACATTAAGACGAAGCACAGCAACATTAAGACGAATCACTACAACATTAAGACGAATAATTAAGACGAAGCACTACAACATTAAGACGAAGCACAGCAACACTAAGACGAAGCACTACAACATTAAGACGAGGCACTACAACATTAAGACGAATCACTACAACATTAAGACGAAGCACTACAACATTAAGACGAATCACTACAACATTAAGACGAAGCACAGCAATATTAAGACGAAGCACTACAACATTAAGACCAAGCACAGCAACATTAAGACGAATCACTACACCATTAAAACAAATCATTAAGACGAAGCACTACAACATTAAGACGAAGCACAGCAACATTAAGACGGAGCACTACAAAATTAAGACGAATAACTACAACATTAAGACGAAGCACTGCAACATTAAGATGAAGCACAGCAATATGAAGACGAAGCACTACAACATTAAGACGAATCACAACAACATTAAGATCAAGGACAGCAACATTAAGACGAAGCACTACAACATTAAGACAAATCACTACAACATTAAGAACGAATAATTAAGACGAATCACGACAACATTAAGACGAATCACGACAACATTAAGACGAATCACTACAACATTAAGACGAATCACTACAACATTAAGACGAAGGACAGCAACATTAAGACGAAGCACTACAACATTAAGACGAATGACAGCAACATTAAGACAAATCATTAAGACGAAGCACTACAACATTAAGACAAAGCACAGCAACATTAGGACGAAGCACTACAACATTAAGACGAATCATTAAGACTAAGCCCTACAACATTAAGACGAAGCACAGCAACATTAAGACGAAGCACTACATCATTAAGACGAAGCACTACAACATTAAGACAAATCATTAAGACGAAGCCCTACAACATCAAGACAAATCACTACAACATTAAGATGAATCACTATAACATTAAGACGAAGCACAACAACATTAAGACGAATCATTAAGACAAAGCACTACAACATTAAGACGAATCATTAAGACAAAGCACTACAACATTAAGACGAATCATTAAGACAAAGCACTACAACATTAAGACGAAGGACAGCAACATTAAGACGAAGCACTACAACATTAAGACGAATCACTACAACATTAAGACGAGGGACAGCAACATTAAGACAAATCATTAAGACGAAGCACTACAACATTAAGACGAAGCACAGCAACATTAAGACGAATCACTACAATATTAAGACGAATCATTAAGACTAAGCACTACAACATTAAGACGAAGCACAGCAACATTAAGACGAAGCACTACAACATTAAGACGAATCATTAAGACGAAGCACTACAACATTAAGACGAAGCACAGCAACATTAAGACGAATCATTACAACATTAAGACGAAGCACAGCAACACTAAGACGAAGCACTACAACATTAAGACGAAGCACTACAACATTAAGACGAATCACTACAACATTAAGACGAAGCACTACAACATTAAGACGAATCACTACAACATTAAGACGAAGCACAGCAATATTAAGACGAAGCACTACAACATTAAGACCAAGCACAGCAACATTAAGACGAATCACTACAACATTAAGACGAATCACTACACCATTAAAACAAATCATTAAGACGAAGCACTACAACATTAAGACGAAGCACAGCAACATTAAGACGGAGCACTACAAAATTAAGACGAATAACTACAACATTAAGACGAAGCACTACAACATTAAGATGAAGCACAGCAATATTAAGACGAAGCACTACAACATTAAGACGAATCACAACAACATTAAGATCAAGGACAGCAACATTAAGACGAAGCACAACAACATTAAGACAAATCACTACAACATTAAGAACGAATAATTAAGACGAATCACGACAACATTAAGACGAATCACTACAACATTAAGACGAATCACTACAACATTAAGACGAAGGACAGCAACATTAAGACGAAGCACTACAACATTAAGATGAATCACTATAACATTAAGACGAAGCACAACAACATTAAGACGAATCATTAAGACGAATCACTACAACATTAAGACGAATCATTAAGACGAATCACTACAACATTAAGACGAAGCACAGCAATATTAAGACGAATCACTACAACCTGAAGACGAATCACGACAACATTAAGACGAATCACTACAACATTAAGACGAAGGACAGCAACATTAAGACGAAGCACTACAACATTAAGACGAATCACTACAACATTAAGACAAAGCACTACAACATTAAGACGAATCATTAAGACAAAGCACTACAACATTAAGACGAAGCACAGCAACATTAAGACGAAGCACTACAACATTAAGACGAATCATTAAGACGAAGCACTACAACATTAAGACGAATCATTAAGACGAAGCACTACAACATTAAGACGAAGCACAGCAACATTAAGACGAAGCACAGCAACATTAAGACGGAGCACAGCAACATTAAGACGAAGCACTACAACATTAAGACGAATCATTAAGACGAAGCACTACAACATTAAGACGAAGCACAACAACATTAAGACGAATCATTACAACATTAAGACTAATCACTACAACATTAAGACGAATCACGACAACATTAAGACAAAGACAGCAACATTAAGACGAATCCCGACAACATTAAGACGAATCACTACAACATTAAGACAAAGACAGCAACATTAAGACAAAGACAGCAACATTAAGACGAATCACTACAACATTAAGACGAAGCATTACAACATTAAGACGAATCACTACAACATTAAGACGAATCACTACAACATTAAGACGAAGCACAGCAGCATTAAGACGAAGCACAGCAACATTAAGACGAAGCACTACAACATTAAGACGAAGCACAGCAACATTAAGACAAATCACGACAACATTAAGACAAATCACGACAACATTAAGACGAAGCACGACAACATTAAGACGAAGCACTACAACATTAAGACGAATCACTACAACATTAAGACGAAGGACAGCAACATTAAGACGAAGCACTACAACATTAAGACGAATCATTAAGACGAAGCAATACAACATTAAGACGAAGCACAGCAACATTAAGACGAAACACTACAACATTAAGACGGATCACTACAACATTAAGACGAAGGACAGCAACATTAAGACGAAGCAATACAACATTAAGACGAAGCACTAAGACGAAGCACTACAACATTAAGACGAATCATTAAGACGAAGCACTACAACATTAAGACGAAGCACAGCAACATTAAGACGAATCACTACAACATTAAGACGAATCACTACAACATTAAGACGAAGCACAGCAACATTAAGACAAAGCACAGCAACATTAAGACGAAGCACTACAACATTAAGAAAAATCACTACAACATTATCACGAATCACTACAAAATTAAGACGAATCACTACAACATTAACACGAATCACTACAACATTAAGACGAAGCACTACAACATTAAGACGAAGCACTAAGACGAAGCACTACAACATTAAGACGAATCATTAACACGAAGCACAAAAACATTAAGACGAAGGACAGCAACATTAAGACGAAGCACAGCAACATTAAGACGAATCACTACAACATTAAGACGAATAATTAAGACGAAGCACTACAACATTAAGACGAAGCACTAGAACATTAAGACAAATCACTACAACATTAAGACGAATAACTACAACATTAAGACGAATCACTACAACATTAAGACGAAGCACTACAACATTAAGACGAATCACTACAACATTAAGACGAATCACTACAACATTAAGACAAAGCACTACAACATTAAGACGAAGCACTACAGCATTAAGACGAAGCACAGCAACATTAAGACGAAGCACAGCAACATTAAGACGAATCATTACAACATTCAGACAAATCACTCCAACATTAAGACGAAGCACAGCAACATTAAGACGAATCACTACAACATTAAGACAAAGACAGCAGCATTAAGACAAAGACAGCAACATTAAGACGAAGCACTACAACATTAAGACGAAGCACTACAACATTGAGACGAAGCACTACAACATTAAGACGAATCATTAAGACTAAGCACTACAACATTAAGACCAAGCACTACAACATTAAGACGAATCACTACAACATTAAGACGAAGCACTACAACATTAAGACGAAGCACAGCAACATTAAGACAAAGCACAGCAACATTAAGACGAAGCACTACAACATTAAGACGAAGCACTACAACATTAAGACGAAGCACTACAACAATAAGTCGAATCACTACAACATTAAGATGAATCGCTTCAACATTAAGACGAAGCACTACAACATTAAGAAAAATCACTACAACATTAACACGAATCACTACAACATTAAGACGAATCACTACAACATTAACACGAATCACTACAACATTAAGACGAAGCACTACAACATTAAGTCGAATCACTACAACATTAAGATGAATCGCTTCAACATTAAGACGAAGCACAGCAACATTAAGACGAATCACTACAACATTAAGACAAAGACAGCAACATTAAGACAAAGACAGCAACATTAAGACGAATCACTACAACATTAAGACGAAGCATTACAACATTAAGACGAAGCACAGCAACATTAAGACGAAGCACTACAACATTAAGACGAAGCACTACAACATTAAGACGAAGCACAGCAACATTAAGACGAAGCACTACAACATTAAGATGAAGCACTACAACATTAAGACGAAGCACAGCAACATTAAGACGAAGCACTACAACATTAAGACAAAGCACTACAACATTAAGACGAAGCACTGCAACATTAAGACGAAGCACTGCAACATTAAGACGAAGCACAGCAACATTAAGACGAAGCACATCAACATTAAGACGAATCATTACAACATTCAGACAAATAACTCCAACATTAAGACGAAACACAGCAACATTAAGACGAATCACTACAACATTAAGACAGAGACAGCAACATTAAGACAAAGACAGCAACATTAAGACGAATCACTACAACATTAAGACGAAGCATTACAACATTAAGACGAATCACTACAACATTAAGACGAAGCACTACAACATTAAGACGAAGCACAGCAACATTAAGACGAAACACTACAACATTAAGACGGATCATTAAGACGAAGCACTACAACATTAAGACGAAGCACAGCAACATTAAGACAAAGCACAGCAACATTAAGACGAAGCACTACAACATTAAGACGAAGCACTACAACATTAAGAAAAATCACTACAACATTAACACGAATCACTACAACATTAAGTCGAATCACTACAACATTAAGATGAATCGCTTCAACATTAAGACGAAGCACAGCAACATTAAGACGAATCACTACAACATTAAGACAAAGACAGCAACATTAAGACAAAGACAGCAACATTAAGACGAATCACTACAACATTAAGACGAATCACGACAACATTAAGACGAATCACTACAACATTAAGACGAAGGACAGCAACATTAAGACGAAGCACTACAACATTAAGACGAATCACTACAACATTAAGACGAGGGACAGCAACATTAAGACAAATCATTAAAACGAAGCACTACAACATTAAGACTAAGCACAGCAACATTAAGACGAAGCACTACAATATTAAGACGAATCATTAAGACTAAGCACTACAACATTAAGACGAAGCACAGCAACATTAAGACGAAGCACTACAACATTAAGACGAATCATTAAGACGAAGCACTACAACATTAAGACGAAGCACAGCAACATTAAGACGAATCATTACAACATTAAGACGAAGCACAGCAACACTAAGACGAAGCACTACAACATTAAGACGAAGCACTACAACATTAAGACGAAGCACTACAACATTAAGACGAATCACTACAACATTAAGACGAAGCACAGCAACATTAAGACGAATCATTACAACATTAAGACGAAGCACAGCAACACTAAGACGAAGCACTACAACATTAAGACGAAGCACTACAACATTAAGACGAAGCACTACAACATTAAGACGAATCACTACAACATTAAGACGAAGCACAGCAATATTAAGACGAAGCACTACAACATTAAGACGAACCACAGCAACATTAAGACGAATCACTACAACATTAAGACGAATCACTACACCATTAAAACAAATCATTAAGACGAAGCACTACAACATTAAGACGAAGCACAGCAACATTAAGACGGAGCACTACAAAATTAAGACGAATAACTACAACATTAAGACGAAGCACTACAACATTAAGATGAAGCACAGCAATATTAAGACGAAGCACTACAACATTAAGACGAATCACAACAACATTAAGATCAAGGACAGCAACATTAAGACGAAGCACTACAACATTAAGACAAATCACGACAACATTAAGACGAATCACAGCAACATTAAGACGAAGCACTACAACATTAAGACGAAGCACTACAACATTAAGACGAAGCACAGCAACATTAAGACAGATCACTACAACATTAAGACGAAGGACAGCAACATTAAGAAGAAGCAATACAACATTAAGACGAAGCACTACAACATTAAGACGAAGCACTACAACATTAAGACGAATCATTAAGACGAAGCACTACAACATTAAGACGAATCATTAAGACGAAGCACTACAACATTAAGACGAATCATTAAGACGAAGCACTACAACATTAAGACGAAGCACAGCAACATTAAGACGAAACACTACAACATTAAGACGGATCATTAAGACGAAGCACTACAACATTAAGACGAAGCACAGCAACATTAAGACAAAGCACAGCAACATTAAGACGAAGCACTACAACATTAAGAAAAATCACTACAACATTATCACGAATCACTACAAAATTAAGACGAATCACTACAACATTAACACGAATCACTACAACATTAAGACGAATTGCTTCAACATTAAGACGAAGCACAAAAACATTAAGACGAAGGACAGCAACATTAAGACGAAGCACTACAACATTAAGACGAAGCACTACAACATTAAGACGAATCATTAAGACGAAGCACTACAACATTAAGACGAAGCACAGCAACATTAAGACGAAACACTACAACATTAAGACGGATCATTAAGACGAAGCACTACAACATTAAGACGAAGCACAGCAACATTAAGACAAAGCACAGCAACATTAAGACGAAGCACTACAACATTAAGAAAAATCACTACAACATTATCACGAATCACTACAAAATTAAGACGAATCACTACAACATTAACACGAATCACTACAACATTAAGACGAATTGCTTCAACATTAAGACGAAGCACAAAAACATTAAGACGAAGGACAGCAACATTAAGACGAAGCACTACAACATTAAGACGAAGCACTACAACATTAAGAAAAATCACTACAACATTAACACGAAGCACAAAAACATTAAGACGAAGGACAGCAACATTAAGACGAAGCACAGCAACATTAAGACGAATCACTACAACATTAAGACGAATAATTAAGACGAAGCACTACAACATTAAGACGAAGCACTAGAACATTAAGACAAATCACTACAACATTAAGACGAATCACTACAACATTAAGACGAATCACTACAACATTAAGACGAATCACTACAACATTAAGACAAAGCACTACAACATTAAGACCAAGCACAGCAACATTAAGACGAATCACTACAACCTTTAGACGAAGCACTACAACCTTAAGACGAATCACTACAACATTAAGACAAAGCACTACAACATTAAGACCAAGCACTACAACATTAAGACCAAGCACAGCAACATTAAGACCGAGCATTACAACATTAAGACGAAGCACAGCAACATTAAGACCGAGCACTACAACATTAAGACGAAGCACAGCAACATTAAGACGAAGCACTACAACATTAAGACGAAGCACTACAACATTAAGACGAAGCACAGCAACATTAAGACGAAGCACAGCAACATTAAGACGAATCATTACAACATTCAGACAAATCACTCCAACATTAAGACGAAGCACAGCAACATTAAGACGAATCACTACAACATTAAGACAAAGACAGCAACATTAAGACAAAGACAGCAACATTAAGACGAAGCACTACAACATTGAGACGAAGCACTACAACATTAAGACGAATCATTAAGACTAAGCACTACAACATTAAGACCAAGCACTACAACATTAAGACGAATCACTACAACATTAAGACGAAGCACTACAACATTAAGACGAAGCACAGCAACATTAAGACGAAACACTACAACATTAAGACGAAGCACAGCAACATTAAGACAAAGCACAGCAACATTAAGACGAAGCACTACAACATTAAGACGAAGCACTACAACATTAAGTCGAATCGCTACAACATTAAGATGAATCGCTTCAACATTAAGACGAAGCACAGCAACATTAAGACGAATCACTACAACATTAAGACAAAGACAGCAACATTAAGACGAATCACTACAACATTAAGACGAAGCATTACAACATTAAGACGAAGCACAGCAACATTAAGACGAAGCACTACAACATTAAGACGAAGCACAGCAACATTAAGACGAAGCACTACAACATTAAGACGAAGCACTACAACATTAAGACGAAGCACTACAACATTAAGACGAATCACTACAACATTAAGACGAATCACTACAACATTAAGACGAAGCATTACAACATTAAGACGAATCACTACAACATTAAGACGAAGCACAGCAACATTAAGACGAAGCACAGCAACATTAAGACGAAACACTACAACATTAAGACGGATCATTAAGACGAAGCACTACAACATTAAGACGAAGCACAGCAACATTAAGACAAAGCACAGCAACATTAAGATGAAGCACTACAACATTAAGACGAAGCACTACAACATTAAGAAAAATCACTACAACATTAACACGAATCACTACAACATTAAGACGAATCACTACAACATTAACACGAATCACTACAACATTAAGACGAAGCACTACAACATTAAGTCGAATCACTACAACATTAAGATGAATCGCTTCAACATTAAGACCAAGCACAGCAACATTAAGACGAATCACTACAACATTAAGACAAAGACAGCAACATTAAGACAAAGACAGCAACATTAAGACGAATCACTACAACATTAAGACGAAGCATTACAACATTAAGACGAATCACGACAACATTAAGACGAATCACTACAACATTAAGACGAATCACTACAACATTAAGACGAAGGACAGCAACATTAAGACGAAGCACTACAACATTAAGACGAATCACTACAACATTAAGACGAGGGACAGCAACATTAAGACAAATCATTAAGACAAGCACTACAACATTAAGACGAAGCACAGCAACATTAAGACGAAGCACTACAATATTAAGACGAATCATTAAGACTAAGCACTACAACATTAAGACGAAGCACAGCAACATTAAGACGAAGCACTACAACATTAAGACGAATCATTAAGACGAAGCACTACAACATTAAGACCAAGCACAGCAACATTAAGACGAATCATTACAACATTAAGACGAAGCACAGCAACACTAAGACGAAGCACTACAACATTAAGACGAAGCACTACAACATTAAGACGAAGCACTACAACATTAAGACGAATCACTACAACATTAAGACGAAGCACAGCAATATTAAGACGAAGCACAGCAACATTATGACGAATCACTACAACATTAAGACGAATCATTAAGACAAAGCACTACAACATTAAGACGAAGCACTACAAAATTAAGACGAATAACTACAACATTAAGACGAAGCACTACAACATTAAGATGAAGCACAGCAATATTAAGACGAAGCACTACAACATTAAGACGAATCACAACAACATTAAGATCAAGGACAGCAACATTAAGACGAAGCACTACAACATTAAGACAAATCACTACAACATTAAGAACGAATAATTAAGACGAATCACGACAACATTAAGACGAATCACGACAACATTAAGACGAATCACTACAACATTAAGACGAATCACTACAACATTAAGACGAAGGACAGCAACATTAAGACGAAGCACTACAACATTAAGACGAATCACGACAACATTAAGACGAAGGACAGCAACATTAAGACGAAGCACTACAACATTAAGACGAAGCACAGCAACATTAAGACGAAGCACTACAACATTAAGACGAAGCACTACAACATTAAGACGAATCACTACAACATTAAGACGAAGCACAGCAATATTAAGACGAAGCACTACAACATTAAGATCAAGCACAGCAACATTAAGACGAAGCACTACAACATTAAGACGAATCATTAAGACAAAGCACTACAACATTAAGACGAAGCACAGCAACATTAAGACGAAGCACTACAACATTAAGACGAATCATTAAGACGAAGCAATACAACATTAAGACGAAGCACAGCAACATTAAGACGAAACACTACAACATTAAGACGGATCACTACAACATTAAGACGAAGGACTGCAACATTAAGACGAAGCACTACAACATTAAGACGAATCATTAAGACGAAGCACTACAACATTAAGACGAAGCACTACAACATTAAGACGAAGCACAGCAACATTATGACGAATCACTACAACATTAAGACGAATCACTACACCATTAAAACAAATCATTAAGACGAAGCACAGCAACATTAAGACGGAGCACTACAAAATTAAGACGAATAACTACAACATTAAGACGAAGCACTACAACATTAAGACGAATCACAACAACATTAAGATCAAGGACAGCAACATTAAGACGAAGCACTACAACATTAAGACAAATCACTACAACATTAAGAACGAATAATTAAGACGAATCACGACAACATTAAGACGAAGGACAGCAACATTAAGACAAATCATTAAGACGAAGCACTACAACATTAAGACGAAGCACAGCAACATTAGGACGAAGCACTACAACATTAAGACGAATCATTAAGACTAAGCACTACAACATTAAGACGAAGCACAGCAACATTAAGACGAAGCACTACAACATTAAGACGAATCATTAAGACAAAGCACTACAACATTAAGACGAATCACAGCAACATTAAGACGAATCACTACAACATTAAGACGAATCACTACAACATTAAGACGAAGGACAGCAACATTAAGACGAAGCACTACAACATTAAGACGAATCATTAAGACGAAGCAATACAACATTAAGACGAAGCACAGCAACATTAAGACGAAACACTACAACATTAAGACGAAGGACTGCAACATTAAGACGAGGCACTACAACATTAAGACGAATCATTAAGACGAAGCACTACAACATTAAGACGAAGCACTACAACATTAAGACGAAGCACTACAACATTAAGACGAACCCTTAAGACGAAGCACTACAACATTAAGACGAAGCACAGCAACATTAAGACGAAGCACAGCAACATTAAGACGAAGCACTACAACATTAAGACGAAGCACAGCAACATTAAGACGAAGCACAGCAACATTAAGACGAAGCACTACAACATTAAGACGAATCATTAAGACGAAGCACTACAACATTAAGACGAAGCACAACAACATTAAGACGAATCATTACAACATTAAGACGAAGCACAGCAACACTAAGACGAAGCGCTACAACATTAAGACGAATCGCTACAACATTAAGACGAAGCACTACAACATTAAGACGACGCACTATAACATTAAGACAAATCACTACAACATTAAGACGAAGCACTACAACATTAAGACTAATCACTACAACATTAAGACGAATCACGACAACATTAAGACAAATCACTACAACATTAAGACGAATCAATATAACATTAAGACAAAGACAGCAACATTAAGACGAATCACGACAACATTAAGACAAATCACTACAACATTAAGACGAATCACTACAACATTAAGACAAAGACAGCAACATTAAGACAAAGACAGCAACATTAAGACGAATCACTACAACATTAAGACGAAGCATTACAACATTAAGACGAATCACTACAACATTAAGACGAATCACTACAACATTAAGACGAAGCACAGCAGCATTAAGACGAAGCACAGCAACATTAAGACGAAGCACTACAACATTAAGACGAATCACTACAACATTAAGACGAAGCACAGCAATATTAAGACGAAGCACAGCAACATTAAGACAAATCACGACAACATTAAGACAAATCACGACAACATTAAGACGAAGCACTACAACATTAAGACGAAGCACTACAACATTAAGACGAAGCACTACAACATTAAGACGAATCACTACAACATTAAGACGAAGGACAGCAACATTAAGACGAAGCACTACAACATTAAGACGAATCATTAAGACGAAGCAATACAACATTAAGACGAAGCACAGCAACATTAAGACGAAACACTACAACATTAAGACGGATCACTACAACATTAAGACGAAGGACAGCAACATTAAGACGAAGCAATACAACATTAAGACGAAGCACTACAACATTAAGACGAAGCACTACAACATTAAGACGAATCATTAAGACGAAGCACTACAACATTAAGACGAATCATTAAGACGAAGCACTACAACATTAAGACGAAGCACAGCAACATTAAGACGAAACACTACAACATTAAGACGGATCATTAAGACGAAGCACTACAACATTAAGACAAAGCACAGCAACATTAAGACAAAGCACAGCAACATTAAGACGAAGCACTACAACATTAAGAAAAATCACTACAACATTATCACGAATCACTACAAAATTAAGACGAATCACTACAACATTAACACGAATCACTACAACATTAAGACGAAGCACTACAACATTAAGTCGAATCACTACAACATTAAGACGAATCGCTTCAACATTAAGACGAAGCACAAAAACATTAAGACGAAGGACAGCAACATTAAGACGAAGCACTACAACATTAAGACGAAGCACTACAACATTAAGAAAAATCACTACAACATTAACACGAAGCACGAAAACATTAAGACGAAGGGCAGCAACATTAAGACGAAGCACAGCAACATTAAGACGAATCACTACAACATTAAGACGAATAATTAAGACGAAGCACTACAACATTAAGACGAGGCACTACAACATTAAGACGAATCACTACAACATTAAGACGAAGCACTACAACATTAAGACGAATCACTACAACATTAAGACGGATCACTACAACATTAAGACGAAGGACAGCAACATTAAGACGAAGCAATACAACATTAAGACGAAGCACTACAACATTAAGACGAAGCACTACAACATTAAGACGGATCACTACAACATTAAGACGAAGGACTGCAACATTAAGACGAAGCACTACAACATTAAGACGAAGCATTACAACATTAAGACGAAGCACAGCAACATTAAGACGAAGCACTACAACATTAAGACGAAGCACAGCAACATTAAGACGAAGCACTACAACATTAAGACGAAGCACTACAACATTAAGACGAAGCACAGCAACATTAAGACGAAGCACTACAACATTAAGACGAAGCACTACAACATTAAGACGAAGCACTGCAACATTAAGACGAAGCACAGCAACATTAAGACGAATCACTACAACATTAAGACAAAGACAGCAACATTAAGACAAAGACAGCAACATTAAGACGAATCACTAGAACATTAAGACGAAGCATTACAACATTAAGACAAATCACTACAACATTAAGACGAATCAATATAACATTAAGACAAAGACAGCAACATTAAGACGATTCACGACAACATTAAGACAAATCACTACAACATTAAGACGAATCACTACAACATTAAGACAAAGACAGCAACATTAAGACAAAGACAGCAACATTAAGACGAATCACTACAACATTAAGACGAAGCATTACAACATTAAGACGAATCACTACAACATTAAGACGAAGCACTACAACATTAAGACGAAGCACTACAACATTAAGAAAAATCACTACAACATTAACACGAAGCACTACAACATTAAGACAAAGACAGCAACATTAAGACAAAGACAGCAACATTAAGACGAATCACTACAACATTAAGACGAAGCATTACAACATTAAGACAAATCACTACAACATTAAGACGAATCAATATAACATTAAGACAAAGACAGCAACATTAAGACGAATCACGACAACATTAAGACAAATCACTACAACATTAAGACGAAGCATTACAACATTAAGACGAATCACTACAACATT
Source organism: Solea solea (assembly GCF_958295425.1). NCBI lineage: Eukaryota > Metazoa > Chordata > Actinopteri > Pleuronectiformes > Soleidae > Solea > Solea solea. The sequence goes on along the minus strand of NC_081145.1, from coordinate 1,078,132 downwards.
AAGACGAAGCACTACAACATTAAGACGAAGCACTACAACATTAAGAAAAATCACTACAACATTAACACGAATCACTACAACATTAAGACGAATCACTACAACATTAACACGAATCACTACAACATTAAGACGAAGCACTACAACAATAAGTCGAATCACTACAACATTAAGATGAATCGCTTCAACATTAAGACGAAGCACTACAACATTAAGAAAAATCACTACAACATTAACACGAATCACTACAACATTAAGACGAATCACTACAACATTAACACGAATCACTACAACATTAAGACGAAGCACTACAACATTAAGTCGAATCGCTACAACATTAAGATGAATCGCTTCAACATTAAGACGAAGCACAGCAACATTAAGACGAATCACTACAACATTAAGACAAAGACAGCAACATTAAGACAAAGACAGCAACATTAAGACAAAGACAGCAACATTAAGACGAATCACTACAACATTAAGACGAAGCATTACAACATTAAGACGAAGCACAGCAACATTAAGACGAAGCACTACAACATTAAGACGAAGCACTACAACATTAAGACGAAGCACAGCAACATTAAGACGAAGCACTACAACATTAAGACAAAGACAGCAACATTAAGACAAAGACAGCAACATTAAGACGAATCACTACAACATTAAGACGAAGCATTACAACATTAAGACGAATCACGACAACATTAAGACGAATCACTACAACATTAAGACGAATCACTACAACATTAAGACGAAGCACAGCAACATTAAGACAAAGCACAGCAACATTAAGACGAAGCACTACAACATTAAGAAAAATCACTACAACATTATCACGAATCACTACAAAATTAAGACGAATCACTACAACATTAACACGAATCACTACAACATTAAGACGAATTGCTTCAACATTAAGACGAAGCACAAAAACATTAAGACGAAGGACAGCAACATTAAGACGAAGCACTACAACATTAAGACGAAGCACTACAACATTAAGACGAATCATTAAGACGAAGCACTACAACATTAAGACGAAGCACAGCAACATTAAGACGAAACACTACAACATTAAGACGGATCATTAAGACGAAGCACTACAACATTAAGACGAAGCACAGCAACATTAAGACAAAGCACAGCAACATTAAGACGAAGCACTACAACATTAAGAAAAATCACTACAACATTATCACGAATCACTACAAAATTAAGACGAATCACTACAACATTAACACGAATCACTACAACATTAAGACGAATTGCTTCAACATTAAGACGAAGCACAAAAACATTAAGACGAAGGACAGCAACATTAAGACGAAGCACTACAACATTAAGACGAAGCACTACAACATTAAGAAAAATCACTACAACATTAACACGAAGCACAAAAACATTAAGACGAAGGACAGCAACATTAAGACGAAGCACAGCAACATTAAGACGAATCACTACAACATTAAGACGAATAATTAAGACGAAGCACTACAACATTAAGACGAAGCACTAGAACATTAAGACAAATCACTACAACATTAAGACGAATCACTACAACATTAAGACGAATCACTACAACATTAAGACGAATCACTACAACATTAAGACAAAGCACTACAACATTAAGACCAAGCACAGCAACATTAAGACGAATCACTACAACCTTTAGACGAAGCACTACAACCTTAAGACGAAGCACTACAACCTTAAGACGAATCACTACAACATTAAGACAAAGCACTACAACATTAAGACCAAGCACTACAACATTAAGACCAAGCACAGCAACATTAAGACCGAGCATTACAACATTAAGACGAAGCACAGCAACATTAAGACCGAGCACTACAACATTAAGACGAAGCACAGCAACATTAAGACGAAGCACTACAACATTAAGACGAAGCACTACAACATTAAGACGAAGCACAGCAACATTAAGACGAAGCACAGCAACATTAAGACGAATCATTACAACATTCAGACAAATCACTCCAACATTAAGACGAAGCACAGCAACATTAAGACGAATCACTACAACATTAAGACAAAGACAGCAACATTAAGACAAAGACAGCAACATTAAGACGAAGCACTACAACATTGAGACGAAGCACTACAACATTAAGACGAATCATTAAGACTAAGCACTACAACATTAAGACCAAGCACTACAACATTAAGACGAATCACTACAACATTAAGACGAAGCACTACAACATTAAGACGAAGCACAGCAACATTAAGACGAAACACTACAACATTAAGACGAAGCACAGCAACATTAAGACAAAGCACAGCAACATTAAGACGAAGCACTACAACATTAAGACGAAGCACTACAACATTAAGTCGAATCGCTACAACATTAAGATGAATCGCTTCAACATTAAGACGAAGCACAGCAACATTAAGACGAATCACTACAACATTAAGACAAAGACAGCAACATTAAGACGAATCACTACAACATTAAGACGAATCACTACAACATTAAGACGAAGCATTACAACATTAAGACGAATCACTACAACATTAAGACGAAGCACAGCAACATTAAGACGAAGCACAGCAACATTAAGACGAAACACTACAACATTAAGACGGATCATTAAGACGAAGCACTACAACATTAAGACGAAGCACAGCAACATTAAGACAAAGCACAGCAACATTAAGATGAAGCACTACAACATTAAGACGAAGCACTACAACATTAAGAAAAATCACTACAACATTAACACGAATCACTACAACATTAAGACGAATCACTACAACATTAACACGAATCACTACAACATTAAGACGAAGCACTACAACATTAAGTCGAATCACTACAACATTAAGATGAATCGCTTCAACATTAAGACCAAGCACAGCAACATTAAGACGAATCACTACAACATTAAGACAAAGACAGCAACATTAAGACAAAGACAGCAACATTAAGACGAATCACTACAACATTAAGACGAAGCATTACAACATTAAGACGAATCACGACAACATTAAGACGAATCACTACAACATTAAGACGAATCACTACAACATTAAGACGAAGGACAGCAACATTAAGACGAAGCACTACAACATTAAGACGAATCACTACAACATTAAGACGAGGGACAGCAACATTAAGACAAATCATTAAGACAAGCACTACAACATTAAGACGAAGCACAGCAACATTAAGACGAAGCACTACAATATTAAGAAAAATCACTACAACATTAACACGAATCACTACAACATTAAGACGAATCACTACAACATTAACACGAATCACTACAACATTAAGACGAAGCACTACAACATTAAGTCGAATCGCTACAACATTAAGATGAATCGCTTCAACATTAAGACGAAGCACAGCAACATTAAGACGAATCACTACAACATTTAGACAAAGACAGCAACATTAAGACAAAGACAGCAACATTAAGACGAATCACTACAACATTAAGACGAAGCATTACAACATTAAGACGAAGCACAGCAACATTAAGACGAAGCACTACAACATTAAGACGAAGCACAGCAACATTAAGACGAAGCACTACAACATTAAGACGAAGCACTACAACATTAAGACGAAGCACAGCAACATTAAGACGAAGCACTACAACATTAAGACGAAGCACTACAACATTAAGACGAAGCACTGCAACATTAAGACGAAGCACAGCAACATTAAGACGAATCACTACAACATTAAGACAAAGACAGCAACATTAAGACAAAGACAGCAACATTAAGACGAATCACTAGAACATTAAGACGAAGCATTACAACATTAAGACAAATCACTACAACATTAAGACGAATCAATATAACATTAAGACAAAGACAGCAACATTAAGACGAATCACGACAACATTAAGACAAATCACTACAACATTAAGACGAATCACTACAACATTAAGACAAAGACAGCAACATTAAGACAAAGACAGCAACATTAAGACGAATCACTACAACATTAAGACGAAGCATTACAACATTAAGACGAATCACTACAACATTAAGACGAAGCACAGCAACATTAAGACAAAGCACAGCAACATTAAGACGAAGCACTACAACATTAAGAAAAATCACTACAACATTATCACGAATCACTACAAAATTAAGATGAATCACTACAACATTAACACGAATCACTACAACATTAAGACGAATTGCTTCAACATTAAGACGAAGCACAAAAACATTAAGACGAAGGACAGCAACATTAAGACGAAGCACTACAACATTAAGACGAAGCACTACAACATTAAGACGAATCATTAAGACGAAGCACTACAACATTAAGACGAAGCACAGCAACATTAAGACGAAACACTACAACATTAAGACGGATCATTAAGACGAAGCACTACAACATTAAGACGAAGCACAGCAACATTAAGACAAAGCACAGCAACATTAAGACGAAGCACTACAACATTAACACGAATCACTACAACATTAACACGAATCACTACAACATTAAGACGAAGCACTACAACATTAAGTCGAATCACTACAACATTAAGACGAATCGCTTCAACATTAAGACGAAGCACAAAAACATTAAGACGAAGGACAGCAACATTAAGACGAAGCACTACAACATTAAGACGAAGCACTACAACATTAAGAAAAATCACTACAACATTAACACGAAGCACGAAAACATTAAGACGAAGGGCAGCAACATTAAGACGAAGCACAGCAACATTAAGACGAATCACTACAACATTAAGACGAATAATTAAGACGAAGCACTACAACATTAAGACGAAGCACTACAACCTTAAGACGAAGCACTACAACCTTAAGACGAATCACTACAACATTAAGACAAAGCACTACAACATTAAGACAAATCACTACAACATTAAGACGAAGCACTACAACATTAAGACGAAGCACTACAACCTTAAGACGAATCACTACAACATTAAGACGAAGCACTACAACATTAAGACGAAGCACTACAACATTAAGACGAAGCACAGCAACATTAAGACGAAGCACAGCAACATTAAGACGAATCATTACAACATTCAGACAAATCACTCCAACATTAAGACGAAGCACAGCAACATTAAGACGAATCACTACAACATTAAGACAAAGACAGCAACATTAAGACAAAGACAGCAACATTAAGACAAAGACAGCAACATTAAGACGAAGCACTACAACATTAAGACGAAGCACTACAACATTGAGACGAAGCACTACAACATTAAGACGAATCATTAAGACGAAGCACTACAACATTAAGACGAAGCACTACAACATTGAGACGAAGCACTACAACATTAAGACGAATCATTAAGACTAAGCACTACAACATTAAGACCAAGCACTACAACATTAAGACGAATCACTACAACATTAAGACGAAGCACTACAACATTAAGACGAAGCACAGCAACATTAAGACGAAACACTACAACATTAAGACGGATCATTAAGACGAAGCACTACAACATTAAGACGAAGCACAGCAACATTAAGACAAAGCACAGCAACATTAAGACGAAGCACTACAACATTAAGAGGAAGCACTACAACATTAAGAAAAATCACTACAACATTAACACGAATCACTACAACATTAAGACGAATCACTACAACATTAACACGAATCACTACAACATTAAGACGAAGCACTACAACAATAAGTCGAATCACTACAACATTAAGATGAATCGCTTCAACATTAAGACGAAGCACTACAACATTAAGAAAAATCACTACAACATTAACACGAATCACTACAACATTAAGACGAATCACTACAACATTAACACGAATCACTACAACATTAAGACGAAGCACTACAACATTAAGTCGAATCGCTACAACATTAAGATGAATCGCTTCAACATTAAGACGAAGCACAGCAACATTAAGACGAATCACTACAACATTTAGACAAAGACAGCAACATTAAGACAAAGACAGCAACATTAAGACGAATCACTACAACATTAAGACGAAGCATTACAACATTAAGACGAAGCACTACAACATTAAGACGAATCATTAAGACGAAGCACTACAACATTAAGACGAATCATTAAGACGAAGCACTACAACATTAAGACGAAGCACAGCAACATTAAGACGAAACACTACAACATTAAGACGGATCATTAAGACGAAGCACTACAACATTAAGACAAAGCACAGCAACATTAAGACAAAGCACAGCAACATTAAGACGAAGCACTACAACATTAAGAAAAATCACTACAACATTATCACGAATCACTACAAAATTAAGACGAATCACTACAACATTAACACGAATCACTACAACATTAAGACGAAGCACTACAACATTAAGTCGAATCACTACAACATTAAGACGAATCGCTTCAACATTAAGACGAAGCACAAAAACATTAAGACGAAGGACAGCAACATTAAGACGAAGCACTACAACATTAAGACGAAGCACTACAACATTAAGAAAAATCACTACAACATTAACACGAAGCACGAAAACATTAAGACGAAGGGCAGCAACATTAAGACGAAGCACAGCAACATTAAGACGAATCACTACAACATTAAGACGAATAATTAAGACGAAGCACTACAACATTAAGACGAAGCACTACAACCTTAAGACGAAGCACTACAACCTTAAGACGAATCACTACAACATTAAGACAAAGCACTACAACATTAAGACAAATCACTACAACATTAAGACGAAGCACTACAACATTAAGACGAAGCACTACAACCTTAAGACGAATCACTACAACATTAAGACGAAGCACTACAACATTAAGACGAAGCACTACAACATTAAGACGAAGCACAGCAACATTAAGACGAAGCACAGCAACATTAAGACGAATCATTACAACATTCAGACAAATCACTCCAACATTAAGACGAAGCACAGCAACATTAAGACGAATCACTACAACATTAAGACAAAGACAGCAACATTAAGACAAAGACAGCAACATTAAGACAAAGACAGCAACATTAAGACGAAGCACTACAACATTAAGACGAAGCACTACAACATTGAGACGAAGCACTACAACATTAAGACGAATCATTAAGACGAAGCACTACAACATTAAGACGAAGCACTACAACATTGAGACGAAGCACTACAACATTAAGACGAATCATTAAGACTAAGCACTACAACATTAAGACCAAGCACTACAACATTAAGACGAATCACTACAACATTAAGACGAAGCACTACAACATTAAGACGAAGCACAGCAACATTAAGACGAAACACTACAACATTAAGACGGATCATTAAGACGAAGCACTACAACATTAAGACGAAGCACAGCAACATTAAGACAAAGCACAGCAACATTAAGACGAAGCACTACAACATTAAGACGAAGCACTACAACATTAAGAAAAATCACTACAACATTAACACGAATCACTACAACATTAAGACGAATCACTACAACATTAACACGAATCACTACAACATTAAGACGAAGCACTACAACAATAAGTCGAATCACTACAACATTAAGATGAATCGCTTCAACATTAAGACGAAGCACTACAACATTAAGAAAAATCACTACAACATTAACACGAATCACTACAACATTAAGACGAATCACTACAACATTAACACGAATCACTACAACATTAAGACGAAGCACTACAACATTAAGTCGAATCGCTACAACATTAAGATGAATCGCTTCAACATTAAGACGAAGCACAGCAACATTAAGACGAATCACTACAACATTTAGACAAAGACAGCAACATTAAGACAAAGACAGCAACATTAAGACGAATCACTACAACATTAAGACGAAGCATTACAACATTAAGACGAAGCACTACAACATTAAGACGAATCATTAAGACGAAGCACTACAACATTAAGACGAATCATTAAGACGAAGCACTACAACATTAAGACGAAGCACAGCAACATTAAGACGAAACACTACAACATTAAGACGGATCATTAAGACGAAGCACTACAACATTAAGACAAAGCACAGCAACATTAAGACAAAGCACAGCAACATTAAGACGAAGCACTACAACATTAAGAAAAATCACTACAACATTATCACGAATCACTACAAAATTAAGACGAATCACTACAACATTAACACGAATCACTACAACATTAAGACGAAGCACTACAACATTAAGTCGAATCACTACAACATTAAGACGAATCGCTTCAACATTAAGACGAAGCACAAAAACATTAAGACGAAGGACAGCAACATTAAGACGAAGCACTACAACATTAAGACGAAGCACTACAACATTAAGAAAAATCACTACAACATTAACACGAAGCACGAAAACATTAAGACGAAGGGCAGCAACATTAAGACGAAGCACAGCAACATTAAGACGAATCACTACAACATTAAGACGAATAATTAAGACGAAGCACTACAACATTAAGACGAAGCACTACAACCTTAAGACGAAGCACTACAACCTTAAGACGAATCACTACAACATTAAGACAAAGCACTACAACATTAAGACAAATCACTACAACATTAAGACGAAGCACTACAACATTAAGACGAAGCACTACAACCTTAAGACGAATCCCTACAACATTAAGACGAAGCACTACAACATTAAGACGAAGCACTACAACATTAAGACGAAGCACAGCAACATTAAGACGAAGCACAGCAACATTAAGACGAATCATTACAACATTCAGACAAATCACTCCAACATTAAGACGAAGCACAGCAACATTAAGACGAATCACTACAACATTAAGACAAAGACAGCAACATTAAGACAAAGACAGCAACATTAAGACAAAGACAGCAACATTAAGACGAAGCACTACAACATTAAGACGAAGCACTACAACATTGAGACGAAGCACTACAACATTAAGACGAATCATTAAGACGAAGCACTACAACATTAAGACGAAGCACTACAACATTGAGACGAAGCACTACAACATTAAGACGAATCATTAAGACTAAGCACTACAACATTAAGACCAAGCACTACAACATTAAGACGAATCACTACAACATTAAGACGAAGCACTACAACATTAAGACGAAGCACAGCAACATTAAGACGAAACACTACAACATTAAGACGGATCATTAAGACGAAGCACTACAACATTAAGACGAAGCACAGCAACATTAAGACAAAGCACAGCAACATTAAGACGAAGCACTACAACATTAAGACGAAGCACTACAACATTAAGAAAAATCACTACAACATTAACACGAATCACTACAACATTAAGACGAATCACTACAACATTAACACGAATCACTACAACATTAAGACGAAGCACTACAACAATAAGTCGAATCACTACAACATTAAGATGAATCGCTTCAACATTAAGACGAAGCACTACAACATTAAGAAAAATCACTACAACATTAACACGAATCACTACAACATTAAGACGAATCACTACAACATTAACACGAATCACTACAACATTAAGACGAAGCACTACAACATTAAGTCGAATCGCTACAACATTAAGATGAATCGCTTCAACATTAAGACGAAGCACAGCAACATTAAGACGAATCACTACAACATTTAGACAAAGACAGCAACATTAAGACAAAGACAGCAACATTAAGACGAATCACTACAACATTAAGACGAAGCATTACAACATTAAGACGAAGCACAGCAACATTAAGACGAAGCACTACAACATTAAGACGAAGCACTACAACATTAAGACGAAGCACAGCAACATTAAGACGAAGCACTACAACATTAAGACGAAGCACTACAACATTAAGACGAAGCACAGCAACATTAAGACGAAGCACTACAACATTAAGACGAAGCATTACAACATTAAGACGAATCACTACAACATTAAGACGAAGCACTACAACATTAAGACGAAGCACTACAACATTAAGAAAAATCACTACAACATTAACACGAAGCACTACAACATTAAGACGAAGCACTGCAACATTAAGACGAAGCACAGCAACATTAAGACGAATCACTACAACATTAAGACAAAGACAGCAACATTAAGACAAAGACAGCAACATTAAGACGAATCACTACAACATTAAGACGAAGCATTACAACATTAAGACAAATCACTACAACATTAAGACGAATCAATATAACATTAAGACAAAGACAGCAACATTAAGACGAATCACGACAACATTAAGACAAATCACTACAACATTAAGACGAAGCATTACAACATTAAGACGAATCACTACAACATTAAGACGAAGCACTACAACATTAAGACGAAGCACTACAACATTAAGAAAAATCACTACAACATTAACACGAATCACTACAACATTAAGACGAATCACTACAACATTAACACGAATCACTACAACATTAAGACGAAGCACTACAACAATAAGTCGAATCACTACAACATTAAGATGAATCGCTTCAACATTAAGACGAAGCACTACAACATTAAGAAAAATCACTACAACATTAACACGAATCACTACAACATTAAGACGAAGCACTACAACATTAAGTCGAATCGCTACAACATTAAGATGAATCGCTTCAACATTAAGACGAAGCACAGCAACATTAAGACGAATCACTACAACATTAAGACAAAGACAGCAACATTAAGACGAATCACTACAACATTAAGACGAAGCATTACAACATTAAGACGAAGCACAGCAACATTAAGACGAAGCACTACAACATTAAGACGAAGCACTACAACATTAAGACGAAGCACAGCAACATTAAGACGAAGCACTACAACATTAAGACGAAGCACTACAACATTAAGACGAAGCACTACAACATTAAGACGAAGCACAGCAACATTAAGACGAAGCACTACAACATTAAGACGAAGCACTACAACATTAAGACGAAGCACTACAACATTAAGACGAAGCACTGCAACATTAAGACGAAGCACAGCAACATTAAGACGAATCACTACAACATTAAGACAAAGACAGCAACATTAAGACAAAGACAGCAACATTAAGACGAATCACTACAACATTAAGACGAAGCATTATAACATTAAGACAAAGACAGCAACATTAAGACGAATCAAGACAACATTAAGACAAATCACTACAACATTAAGACGAATCACTACAACATTAAGACAAAGACAGCAACATTAAGACAAAGACAGCAACATTAAGACGAATCACTACAACATTAAGACGAATCACTACAACATTAAGACGAAGCACAGCAGCATTAAGACGAAGCACAGCAACATTAAGACGAAGCACTACAACATTAAGACGAATCACTACAACATTAAGACGAAGCACAGCAACATTAAGACGAAGCACAGCAACATTAAGACAAATCACGACAACATTAAGACAAATCACGACAACATTAAGACGAAGCACTACAACATTAAGACGAACACTACAACATTAAGACGAAGCACTACAACATTAAGACAAATCACTACAACATTAAGACGAAGGACAGCAACATTAAGACGAAGCACTACAACATTAAGACAAAGCACAGCAACATTAAGACGAAACACTACAACATTAAGACGGATCACTACAACATTAAGACGAAGGACAGCAACATTAAGACGAAGCAATACAACATTAAGACGAAGCACTACAACATTAAGACGAAGCACTACAACATTAAGACGAATCATTAAGACGAAGCACTACAACATTAAGACGAATCATTAAGACGAAGCACTACAACATTAAGACGAAGCACAGCAACATTAAGACGAAACACTACAACATTAAGACGGATCATTAAGACGAAGCACTACAACATTAAGACAAAGCACAGCAACATTAAGACAAAGCACAGCAACATTAAGACGAAGCACTACAACATTATGAAAAATCACTACAACATTATCACGAATCACTACAAAATTAAGACGAATCACTACAACATTAACACGAATCACTACAACATTAAGACGAAGCACTACAACATTAAGTCGAATCACTACAACATTAAGACGAATCGCTTCAACATTAAGACGAAGCACAAAAACATTAAGACGAAGGACAGCAACATTAAGACGAAGCACTACAACATTAAGACGAAGGACAGCAACATTAAGACGAAGCACTACAACATTAAGACGAAGCACTACAACATTAAGAAAAATCACTACAACATTAACACGAAGCACGAAAACATTAAGACGAAGGGCAGCAACATTAAGACGAAGCACAGCAACATTAAGACGAATCACTACAACATTAAGACGAATAATTAAGACGAAGCACTACAACATTAAGACGAAGCACTACAACCTTAAGACGAAGCACTACAACATTAAGACGAATCATTACAACATTCAGACAAATCACTCCAACATTAAGACGAAGCACAGCAACATTAAGACGAATCACTACAACATTAAGACAAAGCACTACAACATTAAGACGAAGCACTACAACATTAAGACGAAGCACTACAACATTACGACGAAGCACAGCAACATTAAGACGAAGCACAGCAACATTAAGACGAATCATTACAACATTCAGACAAATCACTCCAACATTAAGACGAAGCACAGCAACATTAAGACGAAGCACAGCAACATTAAGACGAATCATTACAACATTCAGACAAATCACTCCAACATTAAGACGAAGCACAGCAACATTAAGACGAATCACTACAACATTAAGACAAAGACAGCAACATTAAGACAAAGACAGCAACATTAAGACAAAGACAGCAACATTAAGACGAAGCACTACAACATTAAGACGAAGCACTACAACATTGAGACGAAGCACTACAACATTAAGACGAATCATTAAGACTAAGCACTACAACATTAAGACCAAGCACTACAACATTAAGACGAATCACTACAACATTAAGACGAAGCACTACAACATTAAGACGTAGCACAGCAACATTAAGACGAAACACTACAACATTAAGACGGATCATTAAGACGAAGCACTACAACATTAAGACGAAGCACAGCAACATTAAGACAAAGCACAGCAACATTAAGACGAAGCACTACAACATTAAGACGAAGCACTACAACATTAAGAAAAATCACTACAACATTAACACGAATCACTACAACATTAAGACGAATCACTACAACATTAACACGAATCACTACAACATTAAGACGAAGCACTACAACAATAAGTCGAATCACTACAACATTAAGATGAATCGCTTCAACATTAAGACGAAGCACTACAACATTAAGAAAAATCACTACAACATTAACACGAATCACTACAACATTAAGACGAATCACTACAACATTAACACGAATCACTACAACATTAAGACGAAGCACTACAACATTAAGTCGAATCGCTACAACATTAAGATGAATCGCTTCAACATTAAGACGAAGCACAGCAACATTAAGACGAATCACTACAACATTAAGACAAAGACAGCAACATTAAGACAAAGACAGCAACATTAAGACGAATCACTACAACATTAAGACGAAGCATTACAACATTAAGACGAAGCACAGCAACATTAAGACGAAGCACTACAACATTAAGACGAAGCACTACAACATTAAGACGAAGCACAGCAACATTAAGACGAAGCACTACAACATTAAGACGAAGCACTACAACATTAAGACGAAGCACTACAACATTAAGACGAAGCACTGCAACATTAAGACGAAGCACAGCAACATTAAGACGAAGCACATCAACATTAAGACGAAGCACTCCAACATTAAGACGAAACACAGCAACATTAAGACGAATCACTACAACATTAAGACAAAGACAGCAACATTAAGACAAAGACAGCAACATTAAGACGAATCACTACAACATTAAGACAAAGCACAGCAACATTAAGACGAAACACTACAACATTAAGACGGATCATTAAGACGAAGCACTACAACATTAAGACGAAGCACAGCAACATTAAGACAAAGCACAGCAACATTAAGACGAAGCACTACAACATTTAGACGAAGCACTACAACATTAAGAAAAATCACTACAACATTAACACGAATAACTACAACATTAAGACGAATCACTACAACATTAACACGAATCACTACAACATTAAGACGAAGCACTACAACATTAAGTCGAATCACTACAACATTAAGATGAATCGCTTCAACATTAAGACGAAGCACAGCAACATTAAGACGAATCACTACAACATTAAGACAAAGACAGCAACATTAAGACAAAGACAGCAACATTAAGACGAATCACTACAACATTAAGACGAAGCATTACAACATTAAGACGAATCACTACAACATTAAGACGAATCACTACAACATTAAGACGAAGCACTACAACATTAAGACGAATCACTACAACATTAAGACGAATAATTAAGACGAAGCACTACAACATTAAGACGAAGCACTACAACATTAAGACGAATCACTACAACATTAAGACGAAGCACAGCAACATTAAGACGAAGCACAGCAACATTAAGACGAAGCACATCAACATTAAGACGAATCATTACAACATTCAGACAAATCACTCCAACATTAAGACGAAGCACAGCAACATTAAGACGAATCACTACAACATTAAGACAAAGACAGCAACATTAAGACAAAGACAGCAACATTAAGACGAATCACTACAACATTAAGACGAAGCATTACAACATTAAGACGAATCACTACAACATTAAGACGAAGCACTACAACATTAAGACGAATCACTACAACATTAAGACGAAGCACTACAACATTAAGACGAAGCACAGCAACATTAAGACGAAACACTACAACATTAAGACGGATCATTAAGACGAAGCACTACAACATTAAGACGAAGCACAGCAACATTAAGACGAATCACTACAACATTAAGACGAAGCACAGCAGCATTAAGACGAAGCAAAGCAACATTAAGACGAATCACTACAACATTAAGACGAATCATTAAGACGAAGCACTACAACATTAAGACGAATCATTAAGACGAAGCACTACAACATTAAGACGAATCATTAAGACGAAGCACTACAACATTAAGACGGATCATTAAGACGAAGCAATACAACATTAAGACGAATCACTACAACATTAAGACAAAGACAGCGACATTAAGACGAATCACTACAACATTAAGACGAAGCATTACAACATTAAGACGAATCACTACAACATTAAGACGAATCACTACAACATTAAGACGAATCACTACAACATTAAGACGAAGCACAGCAGCATTAAGACGAAGCACAGCAACATTAAGACGAATCACTACAACATTAAGACGAAGCACAGCAATATTAAGACGAAGCACAGCAACATTAAGACAAATCACGACAACATTAAGACAAATCACGACAACATTAAGACGAAGCACTACAACATTAAGACGAAGCACAGCAACATTAAGACAAAGCACAGCAACATTAAGACGAATCATTAAGACGAAGCACTACAACATTAAGACGAAGCACAGCAACATTAAGACGAATCATTACAACATTAAGACGAAGCACAGCAACACTAAGACGAAGCGCTACAACATTAAGACGAAGCATTACAACATTAAGACGAATCACTACAACATTAAGACGAATCACTACAACATTAAGACGAATCACTACAACATTAAGACGAAGCACAGCAGCATTAAGACGAAGCACAGCAACATTAAGACGAATCACTACAACATTAAGACGAAGCACAGCAATATTAAGACGAAGCACAGCAACATTAAGACAAATCACGACAACATTAAGACAAATCACGACAACATTAAGACGAAGCACTACAACATTAAGACGAAGCACTACAACATTAAGACGAAGCACAGCAATATTAAGACGAAGCACAGCAACATTAAGACAAATCACGACAACATTAAGACAAATCACGACAACATTAAGACGAAGCACTACAACATTAAGACGAAGCACTGCAACATTAAGACGAAGCACAGCAACATTAAGACGAATCACTACAACATTAAGACAAAGACAGCAACATTAAGACAAAGACAGCAACATTAAGACGAATCACTACAACATTAAGACGAAGCATTACAACATTAAGACAAATCACTACAACATTAAGACGAATCAATATAACATTAAGACAAAAACAGCAACATTAAGACGAATCACGACAACATTAAGACAAATCACTACAACATTAAGACGAATCACTACAACATTAAGACAAAGACAGCAACATTAAGACAAAGACAGCAACATTAAGACGAATCACTACAACATTAAGACGAAGCATTACAACATTAAGACGAATCACTACAACATTAAGACGAATCACTACAACATTAAGACGAAGCACAGCAGCATTAAGACGAAGCACAGCAACATTAAGACGAAGCACTACAACATTAAGACGAATCACTACAACATTAAGACGAAGCACTACAACATTAAGACGAAGCACAGCAACATTAAGACGAAACACTACAACATTAAGACGGATCATTAAGACGAAGCACTACAACATTAAGACGAAGCACAGCAACATTAAGACGAATCACTACAACATTAAGACGAAGCACAGCAGCATTAAGACGAAGCAAAGCAACATTAAGACGAATCACTACAACATTAAGACGAATCATTAAGACGAAGCACTACAACATTAAGACGAATCATTAAGACGAAGCACTACAACATTAAGACGAATCATTAAGACGAAGCACTACAACATTAAGACGGATCATTAAGACGAAGCAATACAACATTAAGACGAATCACTACAACATTAAGACAAAGACAGCGACATTAAGACGAATCACTACAACATTAAGACGAAGCATTACAACATTAAGACGAATCACTACAACATTAAGACGAATCACTACAACATTAAGACGAATCACTACAACATTAAGACGAAGCACAGCAGCATTAAGACGAAGCACTACAACATTAAGACGAATCACTACAACATTAAGACGAAGCACAGCAATATTAAGACGAAGCACAGCAACATTAAGACAAATCACGACAACATTAAGACAAATCACGACAACATTAAGACGAAGCACTACAACATTAAGACGAAGCACAGCAACATTAAGACAAAGCACAGCAACATTAAGACGAATCATTAAGACGAAGCACTACAACATTAAGACGAAGCACAGCAACATTAAGACGAATCATTACAACATTAAGACGAAGCACAGCAACACTAAGACGAAGCGCTACAACATTAAGACGAAGCATTACAACATTAAGACGAATCACTACAACATTAAGACGAATCACTACAACATTAAGACGAATCACTACAACATTAAGACGAAGCACAGCAGCATTAAGACGAAGCACAGCAACATTAAGACGAATCACTACAACATTAAGACGAAGCACAGCAATATTAAGACGAAGCACAGCAACATTAAGACAAATCACGACAACATTAAGACAAATCACGACAACATTAAGACGAAGCACTACAACATTAAGACGAAGCACTACAACATTAAGACGAAGCACAGCAATATTAAGACGAAGCACAGCAACATTAAGACAAATCACGACAACATTAAGACAAATCACGACAACATTAAGACGAAGCACTACAACATTAAGACGAAGCACTGCAACATTAAGACGAAGCACAGCAACATTAAGACGAATCACTACAACATTAAGACAAAGACAGCAACATTAAGACAAAGACAGCAACATTAAGACGAATCACTACAACATTAAGACGAAGCATTACAACATTAAGACAAATCACTACAACATTAAGACGAATCAATATAACATTAAGACAAAGACAGCAACATTAAGACGAATCACGACAACATTAAGACAAATCACTACAACATTAAGACGAATCACTACAACATTAAGACAAAGACAGCAACATTAAGACAAAGACAGCAACATTAAGACGAATCACTACAACATTAAGACGAAGCATTACAACATTAAGACGAATCACTACAACATTAAGACGAATCACTACAACATTAAGACGAAGCACAGCAGCATTAAGACGAAGCACAGCAACATTAAGACGAAGCACTACAACATTAAGACGAATCACTACAACATTAAGACGAAGCACAGCAATATTAAGACGAAGCACAGCAACATTAAGACAAATCACGACAACATTAAGACAAATCACGACAACATTAAGACGAAGCACTACAACATTAAGACGAAGCACTACAACATTAAGACGAAGCACTACAACATTAAGACGAATCACTACAACATTAAGACGAAGGACAGCAACATTAAGACGAAGCACTACAACATTAAGACGAATCATTAAGACGAAGCAATACAACATTAAGACGAAGCACAGCAACATTAAGACGAAACACTACAACATTAAGACGGATCACTACAACATTAAGACGAAGGACAGCAACATTAAGACGAAGCAATACAACATTAAGACGAAGCACTACAACATTAAGACGAAGCACTACAACATTAAGACGAATCATTAAGACGAAGCACTACAACATTAAGACGAATCATTAAGACGAAGCACTACAACATTAAGACGAAGCACAGCAACATTAAGACGAAACACTACAACATTAAGACGGATCATTAAGACGAAGCACTACAACATTAAGACAAAGCACAGCAACATTAAGACAAAGCACAGCAACATTAAGACGAAGCACTACAACATTAAGAAAAATCACTACAACATTATCACGAATCACTACAAAATTAAGACGAATCACTACAACATTAACACGAATCACTACAACATTAAGACGAAGCACTACAACATTAAGTCGAATCACTACAACATTAAGACGAATCGCTTCAACATTAAGACGAAGCACAAAAACATTAAGACGAAGGACAGCAACATTAAGACGAAGCACTACAACATTAAGACGAAGCACTACAACATTAAGAAAAATCACTACAACATTAACACGAAGCACGAAAACATTAAGACGAAGGGCAGCAACATTAAGACGAAGCACAGCAACATTAAGACGAATCACTACAACATTAAGACGAATAATTAAGACGAAGCACTACAACATTAAGACGAAGCACTACAACCTTAAGACGAAGCACTACAACATTAAGACGAATCATTACAACATTCAGACAAATCACTCCAACATTAAGACGAAGCACAGCAACATTAAGACGAATCACTACAACATTAAGACAAAGCACTACAACATTAAGACGAAGCACTACAACATTAAGACGAAGCACTACAACATTACGACGAAGCACAGCAACATTAAGACGAAGCACAGCAACATTAAGACGAATCATTACAACATTCAGACAAATCACTCCAACATTAAGACGAAGCACAGCAACATTAAGACGAAGCACAGCAACATTAAGACGAATCATTACAACATTCAGACAAATCACTCCAACATTAAGACGAAGCACAGCAACATTAAGACGAATCACTACAACATTAAGACAAAGACAGCAACATTAAGACAAAGACAGCAACATTAAGACAAAGACAGCAACATTAAGACGAAGCACTACAACATTAAGACGAAGCACTACAACATTGAGACGAAGCACTACAACATTAAGACGAAGCACTACAACATTAAGACGAAGCACTACAACATTAAGACGAAGCACTGCAACATTAAGACGAAGCACAGCAACATTAAGACGAAGCACATCAACATTAAGACGAAGCACTCCAACATTAAGACGAAACACAGCAACATTAAGACGAATCACTACAACATTAAGACAAAGACAGCAACATTAAGACAAAGACAGCAACATTAAGACGAATCACCACAACATTAAGACGAAGCATTACAACATTAAGACGAATCACTACAACATTAAGACGAAGCACTACAACATTAAGACGAAGCACAGCAACATTAAGACGAAACACTACAACATTAAGACGGATCATTAAGACGAAGCACTACAACATTAAGACGAAGCACAGCAACATTAAGACAAAGCACAGCAACATTAAGACGAAGCACTACAACATTTAGACGAAGCACTACAACATTAAGAAAAATCACTACAACATTAACACGAATCACTACAACATTAAGACGAATCACTACAACATTAACACGAATCACTACAACATTAAGACGAAGCACTACAACATTAAGTCGAATCACTACAACATTAAGATGAATCGCTTCAACATTAAGACGAAGCACAGCAACATTAAGACGAATCACTACAACATTAAGACAAAGACAGCAACATTAAGACAAAGACAGCAACATTAAGACGAATCACTACAACATTAAGACGAAGCATTACAACATTAAGACGAATCACTACAACATTAAGACGAAGCACTACAACATTAAGACGAATCACTACAACATTAAGACGAAGCACTACAACATTAAGACGAAGCACAGCAACATTAAGACGAAACACTACAACATTAAGACGGATCATTAAGACGAAGCACTACAACATTAAGACGAAGCACAGCAACATTAAGACGAATCACTACAACATTAAGACGAAGCACAGCAGCATTAAGACGAAGCAAAGCAACATTAAGACGAATCACTACAACATTAAGACGAATCATTAAGACGAAGCACTACAACATTAAGACGAATCATTAAGACGAAGCACTACAACATTAAGACGAATCATTAAGACGAAGCACTACAACATTAAGACGGATCATTAAGACGAAGCAATACAACATTAAGACGAATCACTACAACATTAAGACAAAGACAGCGACATTAAGACGAATCACTACAACATTAAGACGAAGCATTACAACATTAAGACGAATCACTACAACATTAAGACGAATCACTACAACATTAAGACGAATCACTACAACATTAAGACGAAGCACAGCAGCATTAAGACGAAGCACAGCAACATTAAGACGAATCACTACAACATTAAGACGAAGCACAGCAATATTAAGACGAAGCACAGCAACATTAAGACAAATCACGACAACATTAAGACAAATCACGACAACATTAAGACGAAGCACTACAACATTAAGACGAAGCACAGCAACATTAAGACAAAGCACAGCAACATTAAGACGAATCATTAAGACGAAGCACTACAACATTAAGACGAAGCACAGCAACATTAAGACGAATCATTACAACATTAAGACGAAGCACAGCAACACTAAGACGAAGCGCTACAACATTAAGACGAAGCATTACAACATTAAGACGAATCACTACAACATTAAGACGAATCACTACAACATTAAGACGAATCACTACAACATTAAGACGAAGCACAGCAGCATTAAGACGAAGCACAGCAACATTAAGACGAATCACTACAACATTAAGACGAAGCACAGCAATATTAAGACGAAGCACAGCAACATTAAGACAAATCACGACAACATTAAGACAAATCACGACAACATTAAGACGAAGCACTACAACATTAAGACGAAGCACTACAACATTAAGACGAAGCACAGCAATATTAAGACGAAGCACAGCAACATTAAGACAAATCACGACAACATTAAGACAAATCACGACAACATTAAGACGAAGCACTACAACATTAAGACGAAGCACTGCAACATTAAGACGAAGCACAGCAACATTAAGACGAATCACTACAACATTAAGACAAAGACAGCAACATTAAGACAAAGACAGCAACATTAAGACGAATCACTACAACATTAAGACGAAGCATTACAACATTAAGACAAATCACTACAACATTAAGACGAATCAATATAACATTAAGACAAAAACAGCAACATTAAGACGAATCACGACAACATTAAGACAAATCACTACAACATTAAGACGAATCACTACAACATTAAGACAAAGACAGCAACATTAAGACAAAGACAGCAACATTAAGACGAATCACTACAACATTAAGACGAAGCATTACAACATTAAGACGAATCACTACAACATTAAGACGAATCACTACAACATTAAGACGAAGCACAGCAGCATTAAGACGAAGCACAGCAACATTAAGACGAAGCACTACAACATTAAGACGAATCACTACAACATTAAGACGAAGCACTACAACATTAAGACGAAGCACAGCAACATTAAGACGAAACACTACAACATTAAGACGGATCATTAAGACGAAGCACTACAACATTAAGACGAAGCACAGCAACATTAAGACGAATCACTACAACATTAAGACGAAGCACAGCAGCATTAAGACGAAGCAAAGCAACATTAAGACGAATCACTACAACATTAAGACGAATCATTAAGACGAAGCACTACAACATTAAGACGAATCATTAAGACGAAGCACTACAACATTAAGACGAATCATTAAGACGAAGCACTACAACATTAAGACGGATCATTAAGACGAAGCAATACAACATTAAGACGAATCACTACAACATTAAGACAAAGACAGCGACATTAAGACGAATCACTACAACATTAAGACGAAGCATTACAACATTAAGACGAATCACTACAACATTAAGACGAATCACTACAACATTAAGACGAATCACTACAACATTAAGACGAAGCACAGCAGCATTAAGACGAAGCACAGCAACATTAAGACGAATCACTACAACATTAAGACGAAGCACAGCAATATTAAGACGAAGCACAGCAACATTAAGACAAATCACGACAACATTAAGACAAATCACGACAACATTAAGACGAAGCACTACAACATTAAGACGAAGCACAGCAACATTAAGACAAAGCACAGCAACATTAAGACGAATCATTAAGACGAAGCACTACAACATTAAGACGAAGCACAGCAACATTAAGACGAATCATTACAACATTAAGACGAAGCACAGCAACACTAAGACGAAGCGCTACAACATTAAGACGAAGCATTACAACATTAAGACGAATCACTACAACATTAAGACGAATCACTACAACATTAAGACGAATCACTACAACATTAAGACGAAGCACAGCAGCATTAAGACGAAGCACAGCAACATTAAGACGAATCACTACAACATTAAGACGAAGCACAGCAATATTAAGACGAAGCACAGCAACATTAAGACAAATCACGACAACATTAAGACAAATCACGACAACATTAAGACGAAGCACTACAACATTAAGACGAAGCACTACAACATTAAGACGAAGCACAGCAATATTAAGACGAAGCACAGCAACATTAAGACAAATCACGACAACATTAAGACAAATCACGACAACATTAAGACGAAGCACTACAACATTAAGACGAAGCACTGCAACATTAAGACGAAGCACAGCAACATTAAGACGGATCACTACAACATTAAGACAAAGACAGCAACATTAAGACAAAGACAGCAACATTAAGACGAATCACTACAACATTAAGACGAAGCATTACAACATTAAGACAAATCACTACAACATTAAGACGAATCAATATAACATTAAGACAAAGACAGCAACATTAAGACGAATCACGACAACATTAAGACAAATCACTACAACATTAAGACGAATCACTACAACATTAAGACAAAGACAGCAACATTAAGACAAAGACAGCAACATTAAGACGAATCACTACAACATTAAGACGAAGCATTACAACATTAAGACGAATCACTACAACATTAAGACGAATCACTACAACATTAAGACGAAGCACAGCAGCATTAAGACGAAGCACAGCAACATTAAGACGAAGCACTACAACATTAAGACGAATCACTACAACATTAAGACGAAGCACAGCAATATTAAGACGAAGCACAGCAACATTAAGACAAATCACGACAACATTAAGACAAATCACGACAACATTAAGACGAAGCACTACAACATTAAGACGAAGCACTACAACATTAAGACGAAGCACTACAACATTAAGACGAATCACTACAACATTAAGACGAAGGACAGCAACATTAAGACGAAGCACTACAACATTAAGACGAATCATTAAGACGAAGCAATACAACATTAAGACGAAGCACAGCAACATTAAGACGAAACACTACAACATTAAGACGGATCACTACAACATTAAGACGAAGGACAGCAACATTAAGACGAAGCAATACAACATTAAGACGAAGCACTACAACATTAAGACGAAGCACTACAACATTAAGACGAATCATTAAGACGAAGCACTACAACATTAAGACGAATCATTAAGACGAAGCACTACAACATTAAGACGAAGCACAGCAACATTAAGACGAAACACTACAACATTAAGACGGATCATTAAGACGAAGCACTACAACATTAAGACAAAGCACAGCAACATTAAGACAAAGCACAGCAACATTAAGACGAAGCACTACAACATTAAGAAAAATCACTACAACATTATCACGAATCACTACAAAATTAAGACGAATCACTACAACATTAACACGAATCACTACAACATTAAGACGAAGCACTACAACATTAAGTCGAATCACTACAACATTAAGACGAATCGCTTCAACATTAAGACGAAGCACAAAAACATTAAGACGAAGGACAGCAACATTAAGACGAAGCACTACAACATTAAGACGAAGCACTACAACATTAAGAAAAATCACTACAACATTAACACGAAGCACGAAAACATTAAGACGAAGGGCAGCAACATTAAGACGAAGCACAGCAACATTAAGACGAATCACTACAACATTAAGACGAATAATTAAGACGAAGCACTACAACATTAAGACGAAGCACTACAACCTTAAGACGAAGCACTACAACATTAAGACGAATCATTACAACATTCAGACAAATCACTCCAACATTAAGACGAAGCACAGCAACATTAAGACGAATCACTACAACATTAAGACAAAGCACTACAACATTAAGACGAAGCACTACAACATTAAGACGAAGCACTACAACATTACGACGAAGCACAGCAACATTAAGACGAAGCACAGCAACATTAAGACGAATCATTACAACATTCAGACAAATCACTCCAACATTAAGACGAAGCACAGCAACATTAAGACGAAGCACAGCAACATTAAGACGAATCATTACAACATTCAGACAAATCACTCCAACATTAAGACGAAGCACAGCAACATTAAGACGAATCACTACAACATTAAGACAAAGACAGCAACATTAAGACAAAGACAGCAACATTAAGACAAAGACAGCAACATTAAGACGAAGCACTACAACATTAAGACGAAGCACTACAACATTGAGACGAAGCACTACAACATTAAGACGAAGCACTACAACATTAAGACGAAGCACTACAACATTAAGACGAAGCACTGCAACATTAAGACGAAGCACAGCAACATTAAGACGAAGCACATCAACATTAAGACGAAGCACTCCAACATTAAGACGAAACACAGCAACATTAAGACGAATCACTACAACATTAAGACAAAGACAGCAACATTAAGACAAAGACAGCAACATTAAGACGAATCACTACAACATTAAGACGAAGCATTACAACATTAAGACGAATCACTACAACATTAAGACGAAGCACTACAACATTAAGACGAAGCACAGCAACATTAAGACGAAACACTACAACATTAAGACGGATCATTAAGACGAAGCACTACAACATTAAGACGAAGCACAGCAACATTAAGACAAAGCACAGCAACATTAAGACGAAGCACTACAACATTTAGACGAAGCACTACAACATTAAGAAAAATCACTACAACATTAACACGAATCACTACAACATTAAGACGAATCACTACAACATTAACACGAATCACTACAACATTAAGACGAAGCACTACAACATTAAGTCGAATCACTACAACATTAAGATGAATCGCTTCAACATTAAGACGAAGCACAGCAACATTAAGACGAATCACTACAACATTAAGACAAAGACAGCAACATTAAGACAAAGACAGCAACATTAAGACGAATCACTACAACATTAAGACGAAGCATTACAACATTAAGACGAATCACTACAACATTAAGACGAATCACTACAACATTAAGACGAATAATTAAGACGAAGCACTACAACATTAAGACGAATCACTACAACATTAAGACGAATAATTAAGACGAAGCACTACAACATTAAGACGAAGCACTAGAACATTAAGACAAATCACTACAACATTAAGACGAAGAACTACAACATTAAGACGAAGCACTACAACATTAAGACAAATCACTACAACATTAAGACGAATCACTACAACATTAAGACGAATCACTACAACATTAAGACGAAGCACTACAACATTAAGACGAATCACTACAACATTAAGACGAATCACTACAACATTAAGACAAAGCACTACAACATTAAGACCAAGCACAGCAACATTAAGACGAAGCACTACAACATTAAGACGAAGCACTACAACATTAAGAAAAATCACTACAACATTAAGACAAAGCACAGCAACATTAAGACGAATCACTACAACCTTAAGACGAAGCACTACAACCTTAAGACGAAGCACTACAACCTTAAGACGAATCACTACAACATTAAGACAAAGCACTACAACATTAAGACCAAGCACTACAACATTAAGACCAAGCACAGCAACATTAAGACCGAGCATTACAACATTAAGACCAAGCACAGCAACATTAAGACCGAGCACTACAACATTAAGACGAAGCACAGCAACATTAAGACGAAGCACTACAACATTAAGACGAAGCACTACAACATTAAGACGAATCACTACAACATTAAGACGAAGCACAGCAACATTAAGACGAAGCACAGCAACATTAAGACGAAGCACATCAACATTAAGACGAATCATTACAACATTCAGACAAATCACTCCAACATTAAGACGAAGCACAGCAACATTAAGACGAATCACTACAACATTAAGACAAAGACAGCAACATTAAGACAAAGACAGCAACATTAAGACGAATCACTACAACATTAAGACGAAGCATTACAACATTAAGACGAATCACTACAACATTAAGACGAAGCACTACAACATTAAGACGAATCACTACAACATTAAGACGAAGCAATACAACATTAAGACGAAGCACAGCAACATTAAGACGAAACACTACAACATTAAGACGGATCATTAAGACGAAGCACTACAACATTAAGACGAAGCACAGCAACATTAAGACGAATCACTACAACATTAAGACGAAGCACAGCAGCATTAAGACGAAGCAAAGCAACATTAAGACGAATCACTACAACATTAAGACGAATCATTAAGACGAAGCACTACAACATTAAGACGAATCATTAAGACGAAGCACTACAACATTAAGACGAATCATTAAGACGAAGCACTACAACATTAAGACGGATCATTAAGACGAAGCAATACAACATTAAGACGAAGCACAGCAACATTAAGACAAAGCACAGCAACATTAAGACGAAGCACTACAACATTAAGACGAAGCACTACAACATTAAGACGAAGCACAGAAACATTAAGACAAAGCACAGCAACATTAAGACGAATCATTAAGACGAAGCACTACAACATAAGACGAAGCACAGCAACATTAAGACGAATCATTACAACATTAAGACGAAGCACAGCAACACTAAGACGAAGCGCTACAACATTAAGACGAATCACTACAACATTAAGACAAAGACAGCGACATTAAGACGAATCACTACAACATTAAGACGAAGCATTACAACATTAAGACGAATCACTACAACATTAAGATGAATCACTACAACATTAAGACAAATCACTACAACATTAAGACGAAGCACAGCAGCATTAAGACGAAGCACAGCAACATTAAGACGAATCACTAAGACGAAGCACTACAACATTAAGACGAAGCACAGCAACATTAAGACGAATCATTACAACATTAAGACGAAGCACAGCAACACTAAGACGAAGCGCTACAACATTAAGACGAATCACTACAACATTAAGACAAAGACAGCGACATTAAGACGAATCACTACAACATTAAGACGAAGCATTACAACATTAAGACGAATCACTACAACATTAAGACGAATCACTACAACATTAAGACGAATCACGACAACATTAAGACGAAGCACAGCAGCATTAAGACGAATCACTACAACATTAAGACGAAGCACAGCAATATTAAGACGAAGCACAGCAACATTAAGACAAATCACGACAACATTAAAACAAATCACGACAACATTAAGACGAAGCACTACAACATTAAGACGAAGCACAGCAACATTAAGACAAAGCACAGCAACATTAAGACGAATCATTAAGACGAAGCACTACAACATTAAGACGAAGCACAGCAACATTAAGACGAATCATTACAACATTAAGACGAAGCACAGCAACACTAAGACGAAGCGCTACAACATTAAGACGAAGCATTACAACATTAAGACGAATCACTACAACATTAAGACGAATCACTACAACATTAAGACGAATCACTACAACATTAAGACGAAGCACAGCAGCATTAAGACGAAGCACAGCAACATAAAGACGAATCACTACAACATTAAGACGAAGCACAGCAATATTAAGACGAAGCACAGCAACATTAAGACAAATCACGACAACATTAAGACAAATCACGACAACATTAAGACGAAGCACTACAACATTAAGACGAAGCACTACAACATTAAGACGAAGCACAGCAATATTAAGACGAAGCACAGCAACATTAAGACAAATCACGACAACATTAAGACAAATCACGACAACATTAAGACGAAGCACTACAACATTAAGACGAAGCACTGCAACATTAAGACGAAGCATAGCAACATTAAGACGAATCACTACAACATTAAGACAAAGACAGCAACATTAAGACAAAGACAGCAACATTAAGACGAATCACTACAACATTAAGACGAAGCATTACAACATTAAGACAAATCACTACAACATTAAGACGAATCAATATAACATTAAGACAAAGACAGCAACATTAAGACGAATCACGACAACATTAAGACAAATCACTACAACATTAAGACAAATCACTACAACATTAAGACAAAGACAGCAACATTAAGACAAAGACAGCAACATTAAGACGAATCACTACAACATTAAGACGAAGCATTACAACATTAAGACGAATCACTACAACATTAAGACGAATCACTACAACATTAAGACGAAGCACAGCAGCATTAAGACGAAGCACAGCAACATTAAGACGAAGCACTACAACATTAAGACGAATCACTACAACATTAAGACGAAGCACAGCAATATTAAGACGAAGCACAGCAACATTAAGACAAATCACGACAACATTAAGACAAATCACGACAACATTAAGACGAAGCACTACAACATTAAGACGAAGCACTACAACATTAAGACGAATCACTACAACATTAAGACGAAGGACAGCAACATTAAGACGAAGCACTACAACATTAAGACGAAGCACAGCAACATTAAGACGAAACACTACAACATTAAGACGGATCACTACAACATTAAGACGAAGGACAGCAACATTAAGACGAAGCAATACAACATTAAGACGAAGCACTACAACATTAAGACGAAGCACTACAACATTAAGACGAATCATTAAGACGAAGCACTACAACATTAAGACGAATCATTAAGACGAAGCACTACAACATTAAGACGAAGCACAGCAACATTAAGACGAAACACTACAACATTAAGACGGATCATTAAGACGAAGCACTACAACATTAAGACAAAGCACAGCAACATTAAGACAAAGCACAGCAACATTAAGACGAAGCACTACAACATTAAGAAAAATCACTACAACATTATCACGAATCACTACAAAATTAAGACGAATCACTACAACATTAACACGAATCACTACAACATTAAGACGAAGCACTACAACATTAAGTCGAATCACTACAACATTAAGACGAATCGCTTCAACATTAAGACGAAGCACAAAAACATTAAGACGAAGGACAGCAACATTAAGACGAAGCACTACAACATTAAGACGAAGCACTACAACATTAAGAAAAATCACTACAACATTAACACGAAGCACGAAAACATTAAGACGAAGGGCAGCAACATTAAGACGAAGCACAGCAACATTAAGACGAATCACTAAGACGAAGCACTACAACATTAAGACGAAGCACAGCAACATTAAGACGAATCATTACAACATTAAGACGAAGCACAGCAACACTAAGACGAAGCGCTACAACATTAAGACGAATCACTACAACATTAAGACAAAGACAGCGACATTAAGACGAATCACTACAACATTAAGACGAAGCATTACAACATTAAGACGAATCACTACAACATTAAGACGAATCACTACAACATTAAGACGAATCACTACAACATTAAGACGAAGCACAGCAGCATTAAGACGAAGCACAGCAACATTAAGACGAATCACTACAACATTAAGACGAAGCACAGCAATATTAAGACGAAGCACAGCAACATTAAGACAAATCACGACAACATTAAAACAAATCACGACAACATTAAGACGAAGCACTACAACATTAAGACGAAGCACAGCAACATTAAGACAAAGCACAGCAACATTAAGACGAATCATTAAGACGAAGCACTACAACATTAAGACGAAGCACAGCAACATTAAGACGAATCATTACAACATTAAGACGAAGCACAGCAACACTAAGACGAAGCGCTACAACATTAAGACGAAGCATTACAACATTAAGACGAATCACTACAACATTAAGACGAATCACTACAACATTAAGACGAATCACTACAACATTAAGACGAAGCACAGCAGCATTAAGACGAAGCACAGCAACATTAAGACGAATCACTACAACATTAAGACGAAGCACAGCAATATTAAGACGAAGCACAGCAACATTAAGACAAATCACGACAACATTAAGACAAATCACGACAACATTAAGACGAAGCACTACAACATTAAGACGAAGCACTACAACATTAAGACGAAGCACAGCAATATTAAGACGAAGCACAGCAACATTAAGACAAATCACGACAACATTAAGACAAATCACGACAACATTAAGACGAAGCACTACAACATTAAGACGAAGCACTGCAACATTAAGACGAAGCATAGCAACATTAAGACGAATCACTACAACATTAAGACAAATCACTACAACATTAAGACGAATCAATATAACATTAAGACAAAGACAGCAACATTAAGACGAATCACGACAACATTAAGACAAATCACTACAACATTAAGACGAATCACTACAACATTAAGACAAAGACAGCAACATTAAGACAAAGACAGCAACATTAAGACGAATCACTACAACATTAAGACGAAGCATTACAACATTAAGACGAATCACTACAACATTAAGACGAATCACTACAACATTAAGACGAAGCACAGCAGCATTAAGACGAAGCACAGCAACATTAAGACGAAGCACTACAACATTAAGACGAATCACTACAACATTAAGACGAAGCACAGCAATATTAAGACGAAGCACAGCAACATTAAGACAAATCACGACAACATTAAGACAAATCACGACAACATTAAGACGAAGCACTACAACATTAAGACGAAGCACTACAACATTAAGACGAAGCACTACAACATTAAGACGAATCACTACAACATTAAGACGAAGGACAGCAACAATAAGACGAAGCACTACAACATTAAGACGAATCATTAAGACGAAGCAATACAACATTAAGACGAAGCACAGCAACATTAAGACGAAACACTACAACATTAAGACGGATCACTACAACATTAAGACGAAGGACAGCAACATTAAGACGAAGCAATACAACATTAAGACGAAGCACTACAACATTAAGACGAAGCACTACAACATTAAGACGAATCATTAAGACGAAGCACTACAACATTAAGACGAATCATTAAGACGAAGCACTACAACATTAAGACGAAGCACAGCAACATTAAGACGAAACACTACAACATTAAGACGGATCATTAAGACGAAGCACTACAACATTAAGACAAAGCACAGCAACATTAAGACAAAGCACAGCAACATTAAGACGAAGCACTACAACATTAAGAAAAATCACTACAACATTATCACGAATCACTACAAAATTAAGACGAATCACTACAACATTAACACGAATCACTACAACATTAAGACGAAGCACTACAACATTAAGTCGAATCACTACAACATTAAGACGAATCGCTTCAACATTAAGACGAAGCACAAAAACATTAAGACGAAGGACAGCAACATTAAGACGAAGCACTACAACATTAAGACGAAGCACTACAACATTAAGAAAAATCACTACAACATTAACACGAAGCACGAAAACATTAAGACGAAGGGCAGCAACATTAAGACGAAGCACAGCAACATTAAGACGAATCACTACAACATTAAGACGAATAATTAAGACGAAGCACTCCAACATTAAGACGAAGCACAGCAACATTAAGACGAATCACTACAACATTAAGACAAAGCACTACAACATTAAGACGAAGCACTACAACATTAAGACGAAGCACTACAACATTACGACGAAGCACAGCAACATTAAGACGAAGCACAGCAACATTAAGACGAATCATTACAACATTCAGACAAATCACTCCAACATTAAGACGAAGCACAGCAACATTAAGACGAAGCACAGCAACATTAAGACGAATCATTACAACATTCAGACAAATCACTCCAACATTAAGACGAAGCACAGCAACATTAAGACGAATCACTACAACATTAAGACAAAGACAGCAACATTAAGACAAAGACAGCAACATTAAGACAAAGACAGCAACATTAAGACGAAGCACTACAACATTAAGACGAAGCACTACAACATTGAGACGAAGCACTACAACATTAAGACGAAGCACTACAACATTAAGACGAAGCACTACAACATTAAGACGAAGCACTGCAACATTAAGACGAAGCACAGCAACATTAAGACGAAGCACATCAACATTAAGACGAAGCACTCCAACATTAAGACGAAACACAGCAACATTAAGACGAAACACTACAACATTAAGACGGATCATTAAGACGAAGCACTACAACATTAAGACGAAGCACAGCAACATTAAGACAAAGCACAGCAACATTAAGACGAAGCACTACAACATTTAGACGAAGCACTACAACATTAAGAAAAATCACTACAACATTAACACGAATCACTACAACATTAAGACGAATCACTACAACATTAACACGAATCACTACAACATTAAGACGAAGCACTACAACATTAAGTCGAATCACTACAACATTAAGATGAATCGCTTCAACATTAAGACGAAGCACAGCAACATTAAGACGAATCACTACAACATTAAGACAAAGACAGCAACATTAAGACAAAGACAGCAACATTAAGACGAATCACTACAACATTAAGACGAAGCATTACAACATTAAGACGAATCACTACAACATTAAGACGAATCACTACAACATTAAGACGAATAATTAAGACGAAGCACTACAACATTAAGACGAATCACTACAACATTAAGACGAATAATTAAGACGAAGCACTACAACATTAAGACGAAGCACTAGAACATTAAGACAAATCACTACAACATTAAGACGAAGAACTACAACATTAAGACGAAGCACTACAACATTAAGACAAATCACTACAACATTAAGACGAATCACTACAACATTAAGACGAATCACTACAACATTAAGACGAAGCACTACAACATTAAGACGAATCACTACAACATTAAGACGAATCACTACAACATTAAGACAAAGCACTACAACATTAAGACCAAGCACAGCAACATTAAGACGAAGCACTACAACATTAAGACGAAGCACTACAACATTAAGAAAAATCACTACAACATTAAGACAAAGCACAGCAACATTAAGACGAATCACTACAACCTTAAGACGAAGCACTACAACCTTAAGACGAAGCACTACAACCTTAAGACGAATCACTACAACATTAAGACAAAGCACTACAACATTAAGACCAAGCACTACAACATTAAGACCAAGCACAGCAACATTAAGACCGAGCATTACAACATTAAGACCAAGCACAGCAACATTAAGACCGAGCACTACAACATTAAGACGAAGCACAGCAACATTAAGACGAAGCACTACAACATTAAGACGAAGCACTACAACATTAAGACGAATCACTACAACATTAAGACGAAGCACAGCAACATTAAGACGAAGCACATCAACATTAAGACGAATCATTACAACATTCAGACAAATCACTCCAACATTAAGACGAAGCACAGCAACATTAAGACGAATCACTACAACATTAAGACAAAGACAGCAACATTAAGACAAAGACAGCAACATTAAGACGAATCACTACAACATTAAGACGAAGCATTACAACATTAAGACGAATCACTACAACATTAAGACGAAGCACTACAACATTAAGACGAATCACTACAACATTAAGACGAAGCACTACAACATTAAGACGAAGCACAGCAACATTAAGACGAAACACTACAACATTAAGACGGATCATTAAGACGAAGCACTACAACATTAAGACGAAGCACAGCAACATTAAGACGAATCGCTACAACATTAAGACGAAGCACAGCAGCATTAAGACGAAGCAAAGCAACATTAAGACGAATCACTACAACATTAAGACGAATCATTAAGACGAAGCACTACAACATTAAGACGAATCATTAAGACGAAGCACTACAACATTAAGACGAATCATTAAGACGAAGCACTACAACATTAAGACGGATCATTAAGACGAAGCAATACAACATTAAGACGAAGCACAGCAACATTAAGACAAAGCACAGCAACATTAAGACGAAGCACTACAACATTAAGACGAAGCACTACAACATTAAGACGAAGCACAGAAACATTAAGACAAAGCACAGCAACATTAAGACGAATCATTAAGACGAAGCACTACAACATAAGACGAAGCACAGCAACATTAAGACGAATCATTACAACATTAAGACGAAGCACAGCAACACTAAGACGAAGCGCTACAACATTAAGACGAATCACTACAACATTAAGACAAAGACAGCGACATTAAGACGAATCACTACAACATTAAGACGAAGCATTACAACATTAAGACGAATCACTACAACATTAAGACGAAGCACAGCAACATTAAGACGAATCATTACAACATTAAGACGAAGCACAGCAACACTAAGACGAAGCGCTACAACATTAAGACGAATCACTACAACATTAAGACAAAGACAGCGACATTAAGACGAATCACTACAACATTAAGACGAAGCATTACAACATTAAGACGAATCACTACAACATTAAGACGAATCACTACAACATTAAGACGAATCACTACAACATTAAGACGAAGCACAGCAGCATTAAGACGAAGCACAGCAACATTAAGACGAATCACTACAACATTAAGACGAAGCACAGCAATATTAAGACGAAGCACAGCAACATTAAGACAAATCACGACAACATTAAGACAAATCACGACAACATTAAGACGAAGCACTACAACATTAAGACGAAGCACAGCAACATTAAGACAAAGCACAGCAACATTAAGACGAATCATTAAGACGAAGCACTACAACATTAAGACGAAGCACAGCAACATTAAGACGAATCATTACAACATTAAGACGAAGCACAGCAACACTAAGACGAAGCGCTACAACATTAAGACGAAGCATTACAACATTAAGACGAATCACTACAACATTAAGACGAATCACTACAACATTAAGACGAATCACTACAACATTAAGACGAAGCACAGCAACACTAAGACGAAGCGCTACAACATTAAGACGAATCACTACAACATTAAGACAAAGACAGCGACATTAAGACGAATCACTACAACATTAAGACGAAGCATTACAACATTAAGACGAATCACTACAACATTAAGATGAATCACTACAACATTAAGACGAATCACTACAACATTAAGACGAAGCACAGCAGCATTAAGACGAAGCACAGCAACATTAAGACGAATCACTAAGACGAAGCACTACAACATTAAGACGAAGCACAGCAACATTAAGACGAATCATTACAACATTAAGACGAAGCACAGCAACACTAAGACGAAGCGCTACAACATTAAGACGAATCACTACAACATTAAGACAAAGACAGCGACATTAAGACGAATCACTACAACATTAAGACGAAGCATTACAACATTAAGACGAATCACTACAACATTAAGACGAATCACTACAACATTAAGACGAATCACTACAACATTAAGACGAAGCACAGCAGCATTAAGACGAAGCACAGCAACATTAAGACGAATCACTACAACATTAAGACGAAGCACAGCAATATTAAGACGAAGCACAGCAACATTAAGACAAATCACGACAACATTAAGACAAATCACGACAACATTAAGACGAAGCACTACAACATTAAGACGAAGCACAGCAACATTAAGACAAAGCACAGCAACATTAAGACGAATCATTAAGACGAAGCACTACAACATTAAGACGAAGCACAGCAACATTAAGACGAATCATTACAACATTAAGACGAAGCACAGCAACACTAAGACGAAGCGCTACAACATTAAGACGAAGCATTACAACATTAAGACGAATCACTACAACATTAAGACGAATCACTACAACATTAAGACGAATCACTACAACATTAAGACGAAGCACAGCAGCATTAAGACGAAGCACAGCAACATTAAGACGAATCACTACAACATTAAGACGAAGCACAGCAATATTAAGACGAAGCACAGCAACATTAAGACAAATCACGACAACATTAAGACAAATCACGACAACATTAAGACGAAGCACTACAACATTAAGACGAAGCACTACAACATTAAGACGAAGCACAGCAATATTAAGACGAAGCACAGCAACATTAAGACAAATCACGACAACATTAAGACAAATCACTACAACATTAAGACGAAGCACTACAACATTAAGACGAAGCACTACAACATTAAGACGAAGCACTACAACGAAGCACTACAACATTAAGACGAATCACTACAACATTAAGACGAAGGACAGCAACATTAAGACGAAGCACTACAACATTAAGACGAATCATTAAGACGAAGCAATACAACATTAAGACGAAGCACAGCAACATTAAGACGAAACACTACAACATTAAGACGGATCACTACAACATTAAGACGAAGGACTGCAACATTAAGACGAAGCACTACAACATTAAGACGAATCATTAAGACGAAGCAATACAACATTAAGACGAAGCACAGCAACATTAAGACAAAGCACAGCAACATTAAGACGAAGCACTACAACATTAAGACGAAGCACTACAACATTAAGACGAATCATTAAGACGAAGCACTACAACATTAAGACGAATCATTAAGACGAAGCACTACAACATTAAGACGAAGCACAGCAACATAAAGACGAAACACTACAACATTAAGACGGATCATTAAGACGAAGCACTACAACATTAAGACGAAGCACAGCAACATTAAGACAAAGCACAGCAACATTAAGACGAAGCACTACAACATTAAGACGAATCACTACAACATTAAGACGAAGCACTACAACATTAAGACGAATCACTACAACATTAAGACAAAGCACTACAACATTAAGACGAATCATTAAGACAAAGCACTACAACATTAAGACTAAGCACAGCAACATTAAGACGAAGCACTACAACATTAAGACGAATCATTAAGACTAAGCACTACAACAATAAGACGAAGCACAGCAACATTAAGACGAAGCACTACAACATTAAGACGAATCATTAAGACGAAGCACTACAACATTAAGACGAAGCACATCAACATTAAGACGAATCATTACAACATTAAGACGAAGCACAGCAACACTAAGACGAAGCGCTACAACATTAAGACGAATCGCTACAACATTAAGACGAAGCACTACAACATTAAGACAAATCACTACAACATTAAGACTAAGCACTACAACATTAAGACTAATCACTACAACATTAAGACGAATCACGACAACATTAAGACGAATCACTACAACATTAAGACGAATCACTACAACATTAAGACAAAGACAGCAACATTAAGACGAATCACGACAACATTAAGACAAATCACTACAACATTAAGACGAATCACTACAACATTAAGACAAAGACAGCAACATTAAGACGAATCACTACAACATTAAGACGAATCACTACAACATTAAGACAAAGACAGCAACATTAAGACGAATCACTACAACATTAAGACGAAGCATTACAACATTAAGACGAATCACTACAACATTAAGACATATCACTACAACATTAAGACGAAGCACAGCAGCATTAAGACGAAGCACAGCAACATTAAGACGAAGCACTACAACATTAAGACGAATCATTAAGACGAAGCAATACAACATTAAGACGAAGCACAGCAACATTAAGACGAAACACTACAACATTAAGACGAAGCACTACAACATTAAGACGAAGCACTACAACATTAAGACGAATCATTAAGACGAAGCACTACAACATTAAGACGAATCATTAAGACGAAGCACTACAACATTAAGACGAAGCACAGCAACATTAAGACGAAACACTACAACATTAAGACGGATCATTAAGACGAAGCACTACAACATTAAGACGAAGCACTGCAACATTAAGACAAAGCACACCAACATTAAGACGAAGCACTACAACATTAAGACGAATCACTACAACATTAAGACAAAGACAGCAACATTAAGACAAAGACAGCAACATTAAGACGAATCACTACAACATTAAGACGAAGCATTACAACATTAAGACGAATCACTACAACATTAAGACGAATCACTACAACATTAAGACGAATAATTAAGACGAAGCACTACAACATTAAGACGAATCACTACAACATTAAGACGAATAATTAAGACGAAGCACTACAACATTAAGACGAAGCACTAGAACATTAAGACAAATCACTACAACATTAAGACGAAGAACTACAACATTAAGACGAAGCACTACAACATTAAGACAAATCACTACAACATTAAGACGAATCACTACAACATTAAGACGAATCACTACAACATTAAGACGAAGCACTACAACATTAAGACGAATCACTACAACATTAAGACGAATCACTACAACATTAAGACAAAGCACTACAACATTAAGACCAAGCACAGCAACATTAAGACGAAGCACTACAACATTAAGACGAAGCACTACAACATTAAGAAAAATCACTACAACATTAAGACAAAGCACAGCAACATTAAGACGAATCACTACAACCTTAAGACGAAGCACTACAACCTTAAGACGAAGCACTACAACCTTAAGACGAATCACTACAACATTAAGACAAAGCACTACAACATTAAGACCAAGCACTACAACATTAAGACCAAGCACAGCAACATTAAGACCGAGCATTACAACATTAAGACCAAGCACAGCAACATTAAGACCGAGCACTACAACATTAAGACGAAGCACAGCAACATTAAGACGAAGCACTACAACATTAAGACGAAGCACTACAACATTAAGACGAATCACTACAACATTAAGACGAAGCACAGCAACATTAAGACGAAGCACATCAACATTAAGACGAATCATTACAACATTCAGACAAATCACTCCAACATTAAGACGAAGCACAGCAACATTAAGACGAATCACTACAACATTAAGACAAAGACAGCAACATTAAGACAAAGACAGCAACATTAAGACGAATCACTACAACATTAAGACGAAGCATTACAACATTAAGACGAATCACTACAACATTAAGACGAAGCACTACAACATTAAGACGAATCACTACAACATTAAGACGAAGCACTACAACATTAAGACGAAGCACAGCAACATTAAGACGAAACACTACAACATTAAGACGGATCATTAAGACGAAGCACTACAACATTAAGACGAAGCACAGCAACATTAAGACGAATCGCTACAACATTAAGACGAAGCACAGCAGCATTAAGACGAAGCAAAGCAACATTAAGACGAATCACTACAACATTAAGACGAATCATTAAGACGAAGCACTACAACATTAAGACGAATCATTAAGACGAAGCACTACAACATTAAGACGAATCATTAAGACGAAGCACTACAACATTAAGACGGATCATTAAGACGAAGCAATACAACATTAAGACGAAGCACAGCAACATTAAGACAAAGCACAGCAACATTAAGACGAAGCACTACAACATTAAGACGAAGCACTACAACATTAAGACGAAGCACAGAAACATTAAGACAAAGCACAGCAACATTAAGACGAATCATTAAGACGAAGCACTACAACATAAGACGAAGCACAGCAACATTAAGACGAATCATTACAACATTAAGACGAAGCACAGCAACACTAAGACGAAGCGCTACAACATTAAGACGAATCACTACAACATTAAGACAAAGACAGCGACATTAAGACGAATCACTACAACATTAAGACGAAGCATTACAACATTAAGACGAATCACTACAACATTAAGACGAAGCACAGCAACATTAAGACGAATCATTACAACATTAAGACGAAGCACAGCAACACTAAGACGAAGCGCTACAACATTAAGACGAATCACTACAACATTAAGACAAAGACAGCGACATTAAGACGAATCACTACAACATTAAGACGAAGCATTACAACATTAAGACGAATCACTACAACATTAAGACGAATCACTACAACATTAAGACGAATCACTACAACATTAAGACGAAGCACAGCAGCATTAAGACGAAGCACAGCAACATTAAGACGAATCACTACAACATTAAGACGAAGCACAGCAATATTAAGACGAAGCACAGCAACATTAAGACAAATCACGACAACATTAAGACAAATCACGACAACATTAAGACGAAGCACTACAACATTAAGACGAAGCACAGCAACATTAAGACAAAGCACAGCAACATTAAGACGAATCATTAAGACGAAGCACTACAACATTAAGACGAAGCACAGCAACATTAAGACGAATCATTACAACATTAAGACGAAGCACAGCAACACTAAGACGAAGCGCTACAACATTAAGACGAAGCATTACAACATTAAGACGAATCACTACAACATTAAGACGAATCACTACAACATTAAGACGAATCACTACAACATTAAGACGAAGCACAGCAACACTAAGACGAAGCGCTACAACATTAAGACGAATCACTACAACATTAAGACAAAGACAGCGACATTAAGACGAATCACTACAACATTAAGACGAAGCATTACAACATTAAGACGAATCACTACAACATTAAGATGAATCACTACAACATTAAGACGAATCACTACAACATTAAGACGAAGCACAGCAGCATTAAGACGAAGCACAGCAACATTAAGACGAATCACTAAGACGAAGCACTACAACATTAAGACGAAGCACAGCAACATTAAGACGAATCATTACAACATTAAGACGAAGCACAGCAACACTAAGACGAAGCGCTACAACATTAAGACGAATCACTACAACATTAAGACAAAGACAGCGACATTAAGACGAATCACTACAACATTAAGACGAAGCATTACAACATTAAGACGAATCACTACAACATTAAGACGAATCACTACAACATTAAGACGAATCACTACAACATTAAGACGAAGCACAGCAGCATTAAGACGAAGCACAGCAACATTAAGACGAATCACTACAACATTAAGACGAAGCACAGCAATATTAAGACGAAGCACAGCAACATTAAGACAAATCACGACAACATTAAGACAAATCACGACAACATTAAGACGAAGCACTACAACATTAAGACGAAGCACAGCAACATTAAGACAAAGCACAGCAACATTAAGACGAATCATTAAGACGAAGCACTACAACATTAAGACGAAGCACAGCAACATTAAGACGAATCATTACAACATT
The DNA here is from genome assembly GCF_958295425.1 of Solea solea. Lineage (NCBI taxonomy): Eukaryota > Metazoa > Chordata > Actinopteri > Pleuronectiformes > Soleidae > Solea > Solea solea. Next base: position 1,036,283 of record NC_081145.1, on the reverse strand, counting down.
AAGACGAAGCACAGCAACACTAAGACGAAGCGCTACAACATTAAGACGAAGCATTACAACATTAAGACGAATCACTACAACATTAAGACGAATCACTACAACATTAAGACGAATCACTACAACATTAAGACGAAGCACAGCAGCATTAAGACGAAGCACAGCAACATTAAGACGAATCACTACAACATTAAGACGAAGCACAGCAATATTAAGACGAAGCACAGCAACATTAAGACAAATCACGACAACATTAAGACAAATCACGACAACATTAAGACGAAGCACTACAACATTAAGACGAAGCACTACAACATTAAGACGAAGCACAGCAATATTAAGACGAAGCACAGCAACATTAAGACAAATCACGACAACATTAAGACAAATCACTACAACATTAAGACGAAGCACTACAACATTAAGACGAAGCACTACAACATTAAGACGAAGCACTACAACGAAGCACTACAACATTAAGACGAATCACTACAACATTAAGACGAAGGACAGCAACATTAAGACGAAGCACTACAACATTAAGACGAATCATTAAGACGAAGCAATACAACATTAAGACGAAGCACAGCAACATTAAGACGAAACACTACAACATTAAGACGGATCACTACAACATTAAGACGAAGGACTGCAACATTAAGACGAAGCACTACAACATTAAGACGAATCATTAAGACGAAGCAATACAACATTAAGACGAAGCACAGCAACATTAAGACAAAGCACAGCAACATTAAGACGAAGCACTACAACATTAAGACGAAGCACTACAACATTAAGACGAATCATTAAGACGAAGCACTACAACATTAAGACGAATCATTAAGACGAAGCACTACAACATTAAGACGAAGCACAGCAACATAAAGACGAAACACTACAACATTAAGACGGATCATTAAGACGAAGCACTACAACATTAAGACGAAGCACAGCAACATTAAGACAAAGCACAGCAACATTAAGACGAAGCACTACAACATTAAGACGAATCACTACAACATTAAGACGAAGCACTACAACATTAAGACGAATCACTACAACATTAAGACAAAGCACTACAACATTAAGACGAATCATTAAGACAAAGCACTACAACATTAAGACTAAGCACAGCAACATTAAGACGAAGCACTACAACATTAAGACGAATCATTAAGACTAAGCACTACAACAATAAGACGAAGCACAGCAACATTAAGACGAAGCACTACAACATTAAGACGAATCATTAAGACGAAGCACTACAACATTAAGACGAAGCACAGCAACATTAAGACGAATCATTACAACATTAAGACGAAGCACAGCAACACTAAGACGAAGCGCTACAACATTAAGACGAATCGCTACAACATTAAGACGAAGCACTACAACATTAAGACAAATCACTACAACATTAAGACTAAGCACTACAACATTAAGACTAATCACTACAACATTAAGACGAATCACGACAACATTAAGACGAATCACTACAACATTAAGACGAATCACTACAACATTAAGACAAAGACAGCAACATTAAGACGAATCACGACAACATTAAGACAAATCACTACAACATTAAGACGAATCACTACAACATTAAGACAAAGACAGCAACATTAAGACGAATCACTACAACATTAAGACGAATCACTACAACATTAAGACAAAGACAGCAACATTAAGACGAATCACTACAACATTAAGACGAAGCATTACAACATTAAGACGAATCACTACAACATTAAGACATATCACTACAACATTAAGACGAAGCACAGCAGCATTAAGACGAAGCACAGCAACATTAAGACGAAGCACTACAACATTAAGACGAATCATTAAGACGAAGCAATACAACATTAAGACGAAGCACAGCAACATTAAGACGAAACACTACAACATTAAGACGAAGCACTACAACATTAAGACGAAGCACTACAACATTAAGACGAATCATTAAGACGAAGCACTACAACATTAAGACGAATCATTAAGACGAAGCACTACAACATTAAGACGAAGCACAGCAACATTAAGACGAAACACTACAACATTAAGACGGATCATTAAGACGAAGCACTACAACATTAAGACGAAGCACTGCAACATTAAGACAAAGCACACCAACATTAAGACGAAGCACTACAACATTAAGACGAATCACTACAACATTAAGACAAAGCACTACAACATTAAGACGAATCATTAAGACAAAGCACTACAACATTAAGACGAAGCACAGCAACATTAAGACGAAGCACTACAACATTAAGACGAATCATTAACACTAAGCACTACAACAATAAGACGAAGCACAGCAACATTAAGACGAAGCACTACAACATTAAGACGAATCATTAAGACTAAGCACTACAACATTAAGACGAAGCACAGCAACATTAAGACGAATCATTACAACATTAAGACGAAGCACAGCAACACTAAGACGAAGCACTACAACATTAAGACGAAGCACTACAACATTAAGACGAATCACTACAACATTAAGACGAAGCACTACAACATTAAGACGAATCACTACAACATTAAGACGAAGCACAGCAATATTAAGACGAAGCACTACAACATTAAGACCAAGCACTACAACATTAAGACCAAGCACTACAACATTAAGACCAAGCACAGCAACATTAAGAAGAATCACTACAACATTAAGACGAAGCACAGCAACACTAAGACGAAGCACTACAACATTAAGACGAAGCACTACAACATTAAGACGAAGCACTACAACATTAAGACGAATCACTACAACCTGAAGACGAATCACGACAACATTAAGACGAATCACTACAACATTAAGACGAAGGACAGCAACATTAAGACGAAGCACTACAACATTAAGACGAAGGACAGCAACATTAAGACGAAGCCCTACAACTTTAAGACGAATCATTAAGACGAAGCTCTACAACATTAAGACAAATCACTACAACATTAAAATGAATCACTATAACATTAAGACGAAGCACAACAACATTAAGACGAATCATTAAGACAAAGCACTACAACATTAAGACAAATCACCACAACATTAAGACGAATCACTACAACATTAAGACGAATCATTACAACATTATGACGAATCACTACAACATTAGTTAAAATGAATAAAACACTGATTAACTAATGTTACAATAATATGCAGATATATTTTAAAGGCGACATAGAATGCTTGTATCACACATATTTGTTAGTTATGGAGGTCTACTTACATATATTAACTTGTTTTCACGGTCACGTATATGTTAGTTATGGAGGTCTACTTACATATATTAACTTGTTTTCATGGTCACGTATATGTTAGTTATGGAGGTCTACTTACATATATTAACTTGTCTTCATGGTCACATATATGTTAGTTATGGAGGTCTACTTACATATATTAACTTGTTTTCATGGTCACGTATATGTTAGTTATGGAGGTCTACTTACATATATTAACTTGTTTTCACGGTCACGTATATGTTAGTTATGGAGGTCTACTTACATATATTAACTTGTTTTCAATTTCACATATATGTTAGTTATAGAGGTCTACTTACATATATTAACTTGTTTTCATGGTCACATATATGTTAGTTATAGAGGTCTACTTACATATATTAACTTGTTTTCATGGTCACGTATATGTTAGTTATGGAGGTCTACTTACATATATTAACTTGTTTTCATGGTCACACATATATGTTAGTTATGGAGGTCTACTTACATATATTAACTTGTTTTCATGGTCACATATGTTAGTTATGGAGGTCTACTTACATATATTAACTTGTTTTCACGGTCACGTATATGTTAGTTATGGAGGTCTACTTACATATATTAACTTGTTTTCATGGTCACGTATATGTTAGTTATGGAGGTCTACTTACATATATTAACTTGTTTTCATGGTCACATATATGTTAGTTATAGAGGTCTACTTACATATATTAACTTGTTTTCATGGTCACGTATATGTTAGTTATGGAGGTCTACTTACATATATTAACTTGTTTTCATGGTCACACATATATGTTAGTTATGGAGGTCTACTTACATATATTAACTTGTTTTCATGGTCACATATGTTAGTTATGGAGGTCTACTTACATATATTAACTTGTTTTCACGGTCACGTATATGTTAGTTATGGAGGTCTACTTACATATATTAACTTGTTTTCATGGTCACGTATATGTTAGTTATGGAGGTCTACTTACATATATTAACTTGTTTTCATGGTCACGTATATGTTAGTTATGGAGGTCTACTTACATATATTAACTTGTTTTCATGGTCACGTATATGTTAGTCATGGAGGTCTACTTAAATATATTAACTTGTTTTCACGGTCACGTATATATGAGTTATGGAGGTCTACTTACATATATTAACTTGTTTTCATGGTCACGTATATGTTAGTCATGATGGTCTACTTACATATATTAACTTGTTTTCATGGTCACATATATGTTAGTTATGGAGGTCTACTTACATATATTAACTTGTTTTCATGGTCACATATAAGTTAGTTATGGAGGTCTACTTACATATATTAACTTGTTTTCATGGTCACATATATGTTAGTTATGGAGGTCTACTTACATATATTAACTTGTTTTCATGGTCACATATATATGTTAGTTATGGAGGTCTACTTACATATATTAACTTGTTTTCATGGTCACATATATGTTAGTTATAGAGGTCTACTTACATATATTAACTTGTTTTCATGGTCACATATATGTTAGTTATAGAGGTCTACTTACATATATTAACTTGTTTTCATGGTCATGTATATGTTAGTTATGGAGGTCTACTTACATATATTAACTTGTTTTCATGGTCACACATATATGTTAGTTATGGAGGTCTACTTACATATATTAACTTGTTTTCATGGTCACATATGTTAGTTATGGAGGTCTACTTACATATATTAACTTGTTTTCACGGTCACGTATATGTTAGTTATGGAGGTCTACTTACATATATTAACTTGTTTTCATGGTCACGTATATGTTAGTTATGGAGGTCTACTTACATATATTAACTTGTTTTCATGGTCACGTATATGTTAGTTATGGAGGTCTACTTACATATATTAACTTGTTTTCATGGTCACGTATATGTTAGTCATGGAGGTCTACTTACATATATTAACTTGTTTTCACTGTCACGTATATGTGAGTTATGGAGGTCTACTTACATATATTATCTTGTTTTCATGGTCACATATATGTTAGTTATGGAGGTCTACTTACATATATTAACTTGTTTTCATGGTCACGTATATGTTAGTTATGGAGGTCTACTTACATATATTATCTTGTTTTCATGGTCACATATATGTTAGTTATGGAGGTCTACTTACATATATTAACTTGTTTTCATGGTCACGTATATGTTAGTCATGATGGTCTACTTACATATATTAACTTGTTTTCATGGTCACATATATGTTAGTTATGGAGGTCTACTTACATATATTAACTTGTTTTCATGGTCACATATAAGTTAGTTATGGAGGTCTACTTACATATATTAACTTGTTTTCATGGTCACATATATGTTAGTTATGGAGGTCTACTTACATATATTAACTTGTTTTCATGGTCACATATATATGTTAGTTATGGAGGTCTACTTACATATATTAACTTGTTTTCATGGTCACATATATATGTTAGTTATGGAGGTCTACTTACATATATTAACTTGTTTTCATGGTCACATATATGTTAGTTATGGAGGTCTACTTACATATATTAACTTGTTTTCATGGTCACATATAAGTTAGTTATGGAGGTCTACTTACATATATTAACTTGTTTTCATGGTCACGTATATGTTAGTTATGGAGGTCTACTTACATATATTAACTTGTTTTCATGGTCACGTATATGTTAGTTATGGAGGTCTACTTACATATATTAACTTGTTTTCATGGTCACGTATATGTTAGTTATGGAGGTCTACTTACATATATTAACTTGTTTTCACGGTCACGTATATGTGAGTTATGGAGGTCTACTTACATATATTAACTTGTTTTCATGGTCACGTATATGTTAGTCATGGAGGTCTACTTACATATATTAACTTGTTTTCATGGTCACATATATGTTAGTTATGGAGGTCTACTTACATATATTAACTTGTTTTCATGGTCACATATAAGTTAGTTATGGAGGTCTACTTACATATATTAACTTGTTTTCACGGTCACGTATATGTTAGTTATGGAGGTCTACTTACATATATTAACTTGTATTCACGGTCACGTATATGTTAGTTATGGAGGTCTACTTACATATATTAACTTGTTTTCATGGTCACGTATATGTTAGTTATGGAGGTCTACTTACATATATTAACTTGTTTTCATGGTCACATATATGTTAGTTATGGAGGTCTACTTACATATATTAACTTGTTTTCATGGTCACGTATATGTTAGTTATGGAGGTCTACTTACATACAGTATATTAACTTGTTTTCATGGTCACATATATGTTAGTTATGGAGGTCTACTTACATATATTAACTTGTTTTCATGGTCACGTATATGTTAGTTATGGAGGTCTACTTACATACAGTATATTAACTTGTTTTCATGGTCACATATATGTTAGTTATGGAGGTCTACTTACATATATTAACTTGTTTTCATGGTTAAAAACCTCGTAATCGCTGCAAACGAGCCGATCAAAATATCTCCTCACTGACGCTCTCGTCAGCCGCGCTGTTTCAGACCAAAACCACACCCCCAGAACGTGGACTGTGTTGTGATTGGCCAGCCAACATGAGTATTCCTGCTGTCCTGTGATTGGCCAGGTACCTGGAAGTGACGTAATAGATAGGCCAGCTTTCAGATACACAGCTCCCCCTCTGGCACGGTGGATGCTATGCATATCAGCAGCTACAACGAGAGTAGTTCTTCTTCTTCTGCGGTTGAACGTACGCAACCGGATGTGCCCGGACTAGTGCCCGCACCGGGAGGCGCTACGGTGGTGAGAGGAGTGGTGAGGATTTCTGATGACGACATCAAATTAAGGAAGTGCCGATCCGCTTCGCAGAGCCCAGGAAAACCATACAACACTATTTTCTCAGCAGTGGCTGAACTGTTTGTTCTGAAACTTTAGGGTTTCATAAACGAGGTCATGACGCAGATACACACACACAAACGCAGCCTTAATTGGAGTTTCCGGTCTATGTCGCCTTTAATAGGTTCATTATGTTGAGTTGTACTGTCTGTTCTAAAATAAAATTATAAGTGTTTTTCCATTTTTCAGATCATCATACCATTGTTTTCCATACTTTAGACAACTAGCCAATGTTCTGATTGCATGCAGACTAATTTTTTTGCATGTAATCTTGTTCAAACTTAACCTACTTCCACACTTCCACACTACTCCTCTACTTTTCATGTCAAGATTTGTGATAGGCAGCAGGCAGCCGTGTGATAATGAGCGATAAACACTTTTGAATCTTAAATCCTTTCTCCAGTATAAGTACAGTAAGCAACGCACTGTATATTTATAATTCATTTATTCAAGGCTCCAGAATATAAAGGGATATTGCTCAGAATAGTGGTGTTATTAAGGGCTTGCGTGTTTGTATGTACATCAGTGGGGCGAGTTGGCAGAGTATCTAGGCGCGGATTATAGTGGGCCAGTCTGGACCAAAAAGTCCAGGGCCAAATTTTCGTTCCAGTCCACCCCTGACTAGCGTGGACATTCTCAGTCGACTTCCAGCATTCACCGTAAATTCGACTACACAGGCGCACTTAAAAACTTTGGTACGGATGGCTTGCCCACGCAAAGACGAATGACGGCTCACTTCTGGCTTCAGAGTAACCCTCTTACTCCCATTAAAAAGAACATAAATGTCAATTTTTTTAAAGTTTTTCTAGGTTTAAGGTGAGGCATGAGTTTTATAACCTTTTGCACTGATTTAGTTAGATCATTGGCAACCTCTGTAGCGCTCTTACCATGAGTATATATAAGGGTGTTGTCTGCATACATTATTATGCTGACATCATCACACATGGAGGGCAGGTCATTTATGTATATGCTAAAAAGCAATGGCCCCAAAATTGATCCTTGTGATACTCCCAGTGTGCATGCTAACTGGGGAAACTATATTGTTTACACGTACACACTGGGGACGGCCACTAAGGTATGATTTGATCCAGTTTTGGGTGTGTGATGAGAGATTCAGTTTGTTATTATTGACAGTATCAAAGGCCTTACGCAGGTCTAGGAAGACTGCACCAACCACTCCTCCTTGGTCTAAGTTGGTTTTAATGTCCTCAAGGAGGTAGCAGCAGGCTGTGTCAGTGGAATGTTTTTTCTTCAAACCAAACTGCAAAGGATGTAAAAGTGCCTTGGATTCAAGATGGGCAATGAGTTGTTCCGCCACTGCCTTTTCCATGACCTTTGAGGCTGCTGGGAGTATGCTAAGGAGTGATAGTTACTGACCTCCTGTGTATCACCCAATGTATGGACTGGAGTTACTATAGCTGTTTAAAAAATACTGGGAAAGATACCTTCATTTATGGATTTGTTTATTATTATAGTTAGTGATGAAATGACAGACTCTTTATGTAGCTTTAGTAAAGCAGTGTCCAGGCAGTGTATATCCTTGGCTTTGCTGTTTGACAAGTTTGATCGAATTTTGTCAGCTTTCGCCTCATTTATTGTATACAGATCAAATACAGGCCCTTCATAAGTAACTAGTTGTGGAGGGTTTATTTCCGGAAATGTCTGACTAAGTTGCTGCACAGAATTTAAAAAATGATCATTAAATTTAGTGGCAACAGCATGGCAATCATTTAGGATAATGCCATTTACCTTAAGCTGAATGCTCTCTGTGAAGGTAGCCGAGGGTACGCTATTGAGTGGGAGTGGGTTTGGCCAGGAAAAATCAGAAGCAGTGAAAATATGGACAAAAAGATTTATTCAGGCTTGAGGGAGAAAAAAATCAAGCATTAAGTGTCCATGAGCAAAATTCAAATAAATCAATAAAAGTAAAAACTCAACCAATACCTCGAGAGTCACAGTGCTAACACGAACATAGTCAAGACTACTGACATAGACTGGACGCACAAACATATAGCAGGTGGCCAGCACCATTTACATCTAAGGGGGAACATATAACAATTAATTAATACATAAATAACAAGACAGACTCTGAAACAAAGTACAAGTTCTTTGATGTCAAAAAATAAACAGATTTCCAAAATAAATACAAAACAGTCCACTCTCTTGCCCATGAAAAGGACACAACACAGAGGGGGTTTGATCAAGACCCACCCCTGTCATCCCCATGGTCCTGACTACTGTGGACTACTGTGTGTGTGTGTGTGTAATCTGGAGAAACATTTGAAATCACACCAGGACATCAGTGCTGCCCGGCTGCAGACGGAACTGCGGGCAATTAAGAGGTCGCCGGCCCTCAAGATGTTGGCCGATCTGAGGGCCAGTAACCCCACTCCTCCAATGCTGTCCTTGTTGGATATTGCCGATGCAGACGAGGACCTTGAGGAGGGGGTTTCTGGCAACATGATACCCAAAATGCGAGGCAGAGGGTCCATGAGCTGGAAAAGCAGCTGGATGACATGACGCGTCTGAACACTGACCTCACTGTGAGTGAATGAAAAAACAGCAATTATACATTCTATCCATGTTTAATTTATTTGAATAATGCAATCATTGCATTGTCAATAATTGTAGCCCTGTTTTCTTTTGCTGTTTGTTTTTCCCTCTTCAGAGACAGCTGAGGGAGCTGCAAAAGGCAGCTCCATGTCGCCAGCACCTGACCCTTGACTGGTCCAGACTGGTCTTCTTTCTACAGCTACCCTGCTCTCCTCAGAAATGTTGGCCTGGCCCCAACTACAGTGGCACTGTATGTGGGACAGGCCATCTCATTTCTTGAGCATTTCCGGGAAACACCTCCAAAGCACTCCAGGCTAGGAACATAGGCAGGAACCTCATTGGGCCCCAGTCGCTTGTCAAACAGGACAAGCAGCAGCGACTGGTGTCCTGGCCAAGGAGGACCTGGCCAAGTGCCAGGCCATGGCCAAGGCCAAAATACCCGAACTGCTTGGTGAGTCTGTATTGCCTCTCTCTTTCTCTCTCACACTTTTTGTCAGAGCCTAAAAGCTTTAAGTGTTTAAGTCTAAGGGTTCTCTTCTCTCTTTTACTCAAATTACAGAGGACATGAAGAACGCTCCAGCCCGGGACCCCAGGACGAGGTATCGTTTTTTTGGATACCTCGCAGCCTATCTGTCCGCCATATATGGCCATAGGTCTGGGGTCCTAACCAAAATGAGGGTTAAAGAGGTTAAGGATGCTGTGGGGGACAGCAAGGCAGGCTACCTCATTAATGTAAATATCATTTTATTCCCAAACTTTTCCCAACACTCTGACCCGCATGAAGCAGATGAGGGAGCTATTTGTGTGCATGTCTCTTAGACGAGGAGAACCTGCTCCCTCATCGGCTTCCACTGCCTCCTCCACCTCACCCCCTCTGCATCACCATTATTGGCCAAAAGGGTGAAAGTCAGGCTTGGCTTCAGCCAGAAAAAGTATCCCTCCAGGGCCCGGAGGACATGAGTCCTTATCCGTCTGTGTGTGTGTGTGTGTGTGTGTGTGTGTGTAAGAAAAAAAGAAGTGTTCAGTGTGTTCACTTTGTTAAATTGTTTTGTTTTTGTTCTATTTGTTTTTGGCCATTTTTTCATTTTCTTTTTCCACTTTATGTTTTGGTTCTATTTTTTATTTTTTACCTCCACATGGGCACTGCCGTGACGTGTCGTGGAGGCTTACAGCCTGTGTGATCTTAGAGCCTCTGAAAAAATCCAGAGGCTCTAAGATCACACATGCTAACCAAAATGCCCTGAAAACACAACTTGCTTCCTTTCCTGGTTTCCAGGTGTATGTGCACGTTATTTGATCACCAACACGTCAGACGACAAGGTCTTCATCTGAAAAGGTTGGTAAAATACCACACTTTGGGTAGATGTGGCCCACCTGGGGGCACTTGGGGAAATTCGGGATGTCTCGCCCACGGCACTCTGATAAATGCGGGTGATTTGGGGGTCTCAGAAAAAAACCATAAAAAAACCATCGCACTTATGACTAGCACTTTATAGTTTGGCTTACTTAAAGCTCTTACTTCTAGCTCTTGTTTGTACCCAAATGTTTAATGCACTTATTGTAAGTCGCTTTGGATAAAAGCGTCTGCTAAATGACATGTAATGTGTCAAGACTGGCTCAGATGACTTGACAAACACAACAGGTGCAAGAGAGATGCCGGCAACTTAACATTTATTCATAATCAAAATAATAATCTAAACCAAATATAACCTATATCTGTAATCGGCTGAATCAGTTGTAAATGCAGGTGCATGGATGTATGTGAGTGTTGGATGTGAAACTAAGAACAAAACAATGTGAGCTGCAGGAGGCCAGGCTGGAAATGGTGAGAGAGCGAGAGCACGGCTGGACTGTTGGGCTTTAAAGGCACAGCCCCGCCTCCTTGGTAACTGCACACACCTGCTATGCATAGGCTTGATTGCATTCCTGTGTAAAACAGAGAGAAAGGGAGAGAGGCACACCTACACAACCCCGCCCACTCGGGGTCGTCACAATGGTAATGTAATTATTTTCATCTTCTCTTCTTTTTATTATATTATTATTATTATTATTGTTATCTTTATTATTCTTTTTTATTATTATTAGGGTTTCACCAGTTACTATCTGCGTTAAACATTAAACATTAAAAAAACAACAAATGCACACCTTACAAACATAACTAAACACAATAAACCCAATTTTGAGTGTTTAACTCTAACATTACAGTCAATTATAATTTAATAATTTAAAAATGTAATAATAAATAATAAAATAATATGTTTGCAAATCCAGCTCACTTCATGTCTCACTCCTCTTCTCTCTCTCTCATGCAGGTGCAGACAGGGTAGGGGAAGGATGCATTTACACTTACAACATTTATCATTAAAGATAATTAATTTTTTGTTTTTAAAAGGGGCCTTAGCAGCTGTGCGGCTCACCTGGTAGAGCAACAGTTTTCAACCAAAGTCTTGGTTGGAATCCCGCCAAGACCAATAATCTCTTCCAAGTATGAGGTACTTGCTGATGATGTTTGGGTAGATATGTGTTCATAATTCTGATGGCCCAGGTTCAAATCCCGGGCACCCCTTTTCTGCAGAGAGCACAGTAGATGCGAAAAACCCTCAGTTTTTTTGTAATAATTTATAAACGCATCGAGCCAGGTTTCTGAGTTTCTAATTCCCCCAGCCAGTACACTTGGACAAATGGATGCAGTGTCCCACAACAGTAAGAGACCAGTGTATAGAAAGAAGTCTACTCAACTTGTAACTCATTTTCAGTCTCAGCCTACATCAACCGAGTCATCAAAACTGTGTAGGAAGTGTGGCAAAACCCCAAAATGCCCAGCAAAAGATGTTAAATGTAGAAAATGTCAAAAGAAAGGACACTTTGCGGCTGTGTGCAGATCAGCTCAAAGGTTAGAATCCATTGAGGGAGTTGAGTTGGCATCTTACCTGGGAGCTGTTGATCATCCACAGTCACCTATGTTGGGATTAGGAGCGTGATTGGTTATGAATTTAGAATATTAATAATTAATTAATTATGGAATAATTAATTTCTTATAAAAAGTTGAGTCAAATCCTCACACGTGGCAACAATATGTTGGGCATCAACTATAGTGGCAATAATTTGATTGATAAAAATAAAGTAATAAAATATTTAATTAAATATTTTGGAAAATTAATTAAATGTTAATTAATGCTAGAATGGGGCACCACCCTGTAAACAGGGAAAAGACAATCAATCTATGCCTTTAAAATCAGTCTTAAATAATAACTGTAATTGACTATCATATCAAAGATATCCCAATTTAACAGTATTGAAGGTATGAATCCGAGCACAGACCCTCTCAACCCCCATTTGTCACAGTATTCATGTACAAAAGACATAGAGCATTCCTTCAGGTTAATAAAAGTAACAATTTATTAAATCAAACAATGAAATTAATTAAACAATCATGGTCACTAAAAGTGAACACTAATGTAAAACGACAATCTATTGGTTGAATCAACAAATATCACTTGCTAAGCTACAACAACACAGGCTATATACAACATAAACACCAATATGTGTGTGTGATGTGGTGTGTGTGTGTGTGTGTGTGAGAGAGTGTAACATGAGACAAAGATAAGATAGGGGAGTGAGGCGTTGGCCGAGCAAAGCCACTCCCACTTCCAACACCAAAGTGGAGAAGACATGCGCAGTAGCAGTGACTGTAGACGCACGCTTCCACCAAAGATGGCGCCAGAAACACATTAACATGAGGTCGCAGATCTTGGGTCGAACATGTGATAGCATGGCTGCAGAGACACGTGTTCGACACAAGATGGCGTCTATGAGGAGACTCTCATTCATGAATGAAAGAGAGGGTGAGTGAGTGAGAAAGAGAGAGAGTGAGTGAGTGAGTGAGAAAGAGAGAGAGAGTGAGTGAGTGAGTGAGAAAGAGAGAGAGTGAGTGAGAATCGCGCTTGAATAGCGGCAGACCAAAGGTGTGTTTCAAAGCACAGTGTGTTCAGTGAATGAAACAAAAGGATCGCGTACGTGAGAGTTTATGTCAGTTTAAACCACACAGACTTGACACAGGCAAAGCCAGGCCAGTCTGTGAATGTTAACGTTTATGCCGACATTCTCTCACCACGTGATCTGTCTACGTGCTCACAGCGGGAGAAGACACGTCACTGCAGGGTGAGCGGTGAGCTCTACTTTCAGCGGCACGTTTAAACATACAGGGCGATCAAAGAAAACTATCTCACTGCGTGATCGCATGGCATGAGAAGGGAATTAACAAACGTGTGAACAAATACAAACAGTTAACAATTGTAGAACAAATACGAACGTGTGGGTGCGCAATCCAACACGTTTAACACAAAGGAAAGTTTATAAAACACAGAACCTTAACCTAACTCTGCCCAGAACACTTTGCCTCTTACTGTGAGCTGATAACACGTTTTGCGCTACGTGGGCCTCCGCCTGTCCCTCCCTGGGCTGGGGGGCGTGCGGTTGGCTTCTGGGGGGCGGTGGGGGTATCTGGCCGTGCCTCCCCGGTGGGCGGTCTGAGGGGGGCTCTGCTCCCCCCGGTGGTGGGCTGGCCCTGCCCTTGGGCGCTGGCGGGCTCTGGGTGCGGGGACCCTTGGCCTCTGCGGCCTGCCTGGGTGTGGGGTGGTTCGGCCTCTGTCCGTGGTCTTGTCGCCGTCGGCCTTCTCGGGTCGGCCCTGGGTGGGGGGGGGGGCTTCCATGATTTTATTCATCATAAAAGTACTTAATGTTGTCATTTTTTTCTTGGACAATAATATATAAAATCCCTGAGTTCTGTGACAGCAACATTTTTGATGATTAGCATACAGTATATCAGTGAATGGAAGAAAACAACATCATTCTTGTAACAACACATATAAACTAATATTCACGGTCAATTAAATGAACCATTAAATTGATAATTTTAACCTGTAATGACGTTATTATACTATTCACTTTACTGTATTCCCGCGACCCTCTGGTGGAGGATAAAGTGGTATAAGTGGATAAGTGATGATGACTGACTGACTTTACTGTATTCACTATCGTTGATTTTCACATTCATTTACAAATCCATGGTTTAAAGACCGAAGCTAACGTGACATCGGTATTCATGAAATCCACTTGCGCACGTCAATAGCGTACTCCCATGATGCCTTTCACTGTTTATGGACGCGTCAAGTAAGTCGAGAACGTGGACGGCTTGTTCACAAAGCCCAGAGGCATTATGGGAGTAACACTACTGCACATGCTCTATGGGCCGCACAACCCGGAAATAAACCAGGAAGTCAGAAACTTTTTTGGCATATGTGCTGAGTGAGCAACTCCATAGGAATGAACAGAGCCAAAGGGGCGGAGCTACATCCAGTTCTTATAATACATCCAGTTCTTATAATACATCCTTGCAGCAAACACGTGAGTCTGGAATGGCTAATGTACGTGTGTAGTTCATGGATGTATTATAAGAACTGGATAGAGCTCCACCCCCTCTGCCTCGAAAACAGTTTTGTCATGGTGGCCACTCGTGGTACTGTAACAACAAATACTCATGGGCCCAAAAAGCAATTTCCCCATTGAGCACAATAGTAAAAGAGACGCCTGTAAAAGTGTCCACAGGACACCTGGAGACATGGACACATGCTTCTATAGATCTTTATATTCTATATTTTTAATTCATTGAGATTCATATTTGTAAACCCTTCATGATTTTTCTGGGCTGTTTATGGCCTTCATAAACAGCCCAGAAAAATCTTATTTCCCAGAGTCTGAGTACTGTCAGGGAACCGTACCATATTAAAACTTTATGAGAACTGTGAATAAACGTTTTAAAATGAAAGTTTTTTTCCCCTGATTTTAATCTTCAACAAAGACTAAAATCAAAATAGGTCAACGACACAATGATGAGTTCCCTTAAATGTCAGTTTCACCCAAAGCAAAAGAAATTCACTTGAAAATATTCAACAATATCTATCAAGCAGTGGCTGAAACTTTAAGGAAATCACTACCAGTCAAAAGTTCAGACACACCATCTCATTTAATGGTTTTTCTTTATTTACATTACATTACATTACATTACATGTCATTTAGCAGACACTTTTACCCAAAGTGACTTACAATAAGTGCATTTAAACATTTGGGTACAAATAAGAGCTACAAGTAAGTAAGAGCTTCAAGTAAGCCAAACTATGAAGTGCTTGTCATAAGTGCAATGTATAAGCAATTTTTTTTTTTTTTTTTTGTCGCTGTCGTCTTAGTCAAGGTAGAGTCGGAAGAAATGTGTTTTTAGTCGGCGGCGGAAGATGTGGAGGCTTCCCGCTGTCCGGATGTTGATGGGGAGCTCGTTCCACCATTTGGGAGCTAGGACAGTGAACAGTCTCAAGTTCTGCGAATGCCTCTGCGATCCTCTCAGTGAGGGGGCAGCAAGCCGGTTTGCCGATGCAGAGTGGAGTGGGCGGGCTGGGGTGTAGGTTTTGATCATGTCCTGGATGTAGGCTGGACCGGATCCGTTTGTAGCATGGAATGCAAGCACTAGAGTCTTGAAGCGGATGCGAGCAGCTACAGGAAGCCAGTGAAGGGAGCGGAGGAGCGGTGTAGTGTGGGAGAATTTTGGTAAGTTGAAGACCAGTCGAGCTGCTGCATTCTGGATGAGTTGCAGAGGTCATATGGCACACGCAGGGAGACCAGCCAGGAAGGAGTTGCAGTAGTCCAAGCGTGAGATGACAAGAGCATGGACCAGAACCTGTGCCGCCTTCTGGGTTAGAAGAGGCCGTATCCATCTGATGTTGTGCAACTGATGTATCTGCAAGATAGAGCTATTGCAGCAATGTTGGCAGTGAGGGAGATATTGTCATCATGTGTCACACCCAGGTTCCTTGTGGTACATTGTAGATTCAAAACTCCAAACATGTTTTAGATTTTAGATTCTTTACCCTTTGCTTTGATTTCTGCTCTGCACACTCTTGACATTCTCTCCATGAGCTTCATGAGGTCGTCACCTGAAATGGTTTTCCAACAGTCTTGTCAAAGTAATGATGGACTTTGGTTTCTCTTTACTGAGCTGATTAGTTCTTGCCATAATATAAATTCTAACAGTTGAAATCGGAGGATCTGGTCTTGATGAACTCCTCCGTATAGATGACACTGCAGAGGCAAGGTAGCAGGTGAACAACACCGGGGATAGGCTATCTCCTTGTAGGGAGCCAATAGTTGTTTCAAAGTCTGCTGAGTAGGTTTTGACTCTGACTTTCAGCTTGGTTCCTGCCAGTAGTAGTCTAACCAATCGGAGTTCATCATCGTTGCACCCTGCCTGATCTAGCACTTCCAGGATTTTGGACCTTTTCATGGGGTCAAAGGCTCGGGACATGTCTATACCCATCTTGTAGAAGTCCCAGTGCTTGATCATTACCACAGAAACTAGCATACGTTGGGCCCACACAAAATCTGCACAACTGCATCCCCTCTTGAACCCACTTTGATAGGGCCCTGTGAATTTGTCTATTTTGTCCCCGATGCGATGGAGAGCAATAGTAGACAGAATTTTCCGTATGCTGTCGAGGTGGACAATGGGGCGAAGGTTCGCAGGTGGACCAGGTGTTTTTTTGGGTTTGGGCAGAGCTATCAAAGTGCCTTGACCAATAGCTTTGATTGGATGATGATGTTCAAAGGCATAGTTTATGATGGGGGCAATGATTGGTGATATGACATCACTCCCATACTTATATCGTTCATTACTAATTCCATCTGGCCCCACTGAGGGTCCGTTGTTAAGGGTCTTTATGGCATTTCTCACTTCCGTCTCTGTGATCAGTGCTTCCAGGGGTCTCGGTTCTCCTAGGAATGGTTCTAGCTCTTCCCCGTCTGGGTCGGAGAACTGTTCTTGGAACCATTCCCTGATTGCTTCTGCCTTCCCCTTGTCCGTTGCGATAAACTGGCCTTCTGTGTACACTTAGAGCTGACCTTCTAAATGTAAATCCTTACAGTTTAACACTTAGACTTTGTTCTTGTCATAAAGTCAACCCCCAACAATTGTTCCTTTTTTCTTTTCTTTCTTTTTTGTCGTTGTTTTGCTGTTCCCTTTCCTCAATGTGTTTGACTGCGACTGTTGTGAGTGTGTGTATACATCCACCTTTGTTTGTATTAAACTGTACATGGATGAATCTGTTTAATTCCTGTTGCTCTTAAATTCTATTGTTATTTCAGATGATGAAATGACGGAGTTTGGTGCTGCGGTCAAAGTCAGCCGTCACTTGGCTTCCTGGTCAAATCATCTGCTCCTAAATGTGAGCGCCGATATTCTCTGCTTTACGTTCATTCTACTCAAAAGGTCCAAACCAAGTGGTCCTATTTCCTGTTTTCATAATAAAGTCCCATCAAAAGCGATCACAACGTCCTGAAAATGAAAATGTTAAATGACTATGTCAAAGCAATGACATCATATTATAGTGAGTACATGTGATAATACTGATGTCAAATAAAACATTAGTAAAATGTACTGTATATAGTGCAGCTACAGTCAACCTCTGTGAAGACAGAGCCCACACACGTGCACGGAAGACACCTCGGAAAGAATGAAGTTGTGAATATGTGAATATGTGAAATGTTCACACGTCACAATGTCACAGGTTCAGGACGACAGGACCGAGCTGACCACGTTAAAAGTGACGTCACAGTTGAGAGAAGACGACAGAGGAGAAGAGTCAGAGTCACAGCAGTGAGTCAGTGAAGCAGCAGAGACTTCAGTCCAGTTCAGAGCTGCTTCACATTCATCACTTTACTTTACATTCACTCATTCACTAAACACTAATAGTTTAGATGATGATGTTAGATGATCATAGAGTAACTGTGTATTTTTGAATGTATACAATAGTTGGTGTGAGCGCCCTCTGCCTTCAGACCAGCATCAGTTCTTCTGTAGGATTAGAGTCAGGTGTTTGATTCACCAATAAGACTGAACAGTGGATGAGCAACAGCCACACTCTGCTACCAAGGTGAGGTTGTGGAAGACGTTTTCATGTCACAGGTCAAACACTATGGCGACACTGACAAGAGCAACAAGACACAAGGTCGTTGAGCGACATCAGCAAAGACTTCAGAGCAGACGCAGGTTTCAACGTGTGCCGTTCAACATCTTTGGAAGAAGCACAAAGACACGGGCGACGTTGACCATCGTGGACGCGGTGGACGGCCAAGGACACTTGGTGTGGCAGATGAAAGACACGTCCTGCTTACTTCCCTTTTTAAATGTCCAGCAGTGTCATCAGCTCACAACTGGCAGAAGTAATCTGTCTAGACACGTGTGACCACAAGTGGTCTTCATGGAAGAACTGTGTCCAAAAAGCCAAACCACAGACGTGTGTGTGTGTAGAGCAGACTGCAGTCACACCAAACTCACATCATCAGTGATAAAGTCAAACTACAACATCATCATGTCAGGCGCTCGGCTCGAGTCTGTGATCACATGATCACCAGCAGCTCGTGGCTCGTCTGATTGGCCGACTGTTGTCTCTCTGTGTCTTTGTGTCCAATCATGAAGCCTGTCACTATTCTGCTCTCACAGCTTCACTGAGGAAACACTGGATCTTTGCTCTGACTGTGATTAGAACAACACTGACTCTAACACTCTACTCACCTCACAGTCTCCAGTCTGTAGTCTGGACTCTGCACAAGATCACACAGAGGCTTCACTGCTGAATCCTGCAGACCGTTCAGACTCAGGTCCAGGTCTCTCAGGTGGGAGGAGTTGGACTTCAGAACTGAGACCAGAGAAGAACAGCTGATCTCTGACAATCTGCAGTGTCTCAACCTGAATAAAGAATAAAACATGAGACTTTAGATAACGACTGTGTGTGTGTGTGTGTGTGTGTGTGTGTGTGTGTGTGACAGTGTGTGTGTGTGTGACTGTGTGTGTGTGTCTGTAACTGTGTGTGTGTGTGTGTGAGAGAGAGAATCAAATGAGTTTAATGTTAATAAAATGAAAGTTTAAAAAAACAACAGCAGCTTCAGTCAGTGAACTCACCCCAGAGTCTCCAGTCTACAATGTGGACTCTCCAGTCCAGAACACCGCAGCTTCACTCCTGAATCCTGCAGATCAGGGTTCCAACTCAGGTCCAGGTCTCTCAGGTGGGAGGAGTTGGACTTCAGAACTGAGACCAGAGAAGAACAGCTGATCTCTGACAATCTTGAGCCACTCAACCTGAATAAAGAATAAAAGATGAGAAGTTGCTGCTTGAAACCAGTCAGTGTTTGATCATGTGTTCAGAGCTGAGACTAGGACTTCACGGAGTCTCTGAGAGTTCACAATGATCCAGTCTGTGATTCTAGAAAAACAACACACATGAGAAGACATGTTGACATTTTCATCAACATCTTCTCTTGTTGTGTTTGACATGAAACATCTTTCATGTTCTACATGAACATGGCGTCACAGTGAGGTGTCCATCATGTCCACAGTCTGAGTGTGTGGAACACACCTGGGACCTGGACTCATGTCAAACTCAGACACGTTGGTCCGACCTGGCCCAGAGACACAGACCCGATCAGCACCGACTTCACAGCTGATGGTTATTAACCAGCTAACGTCACTCGACTACTCTGTGTCTTAATGTAACGTCAGCAGACTTCTCTGGATCTGAACACGGACTGGTTCTGATCAGGTCTTTGGGTTTGCTTTGACCCGTGTTGGAGTCTAATCAGGTTTAAGTGAAAGCAAAAAGAGTCAAAGTCACATGAAGAGAAAGTTAACAATGAAACATTAACAGTAAATAAGTGTTTTCATTCAGTTCAAAGCAAGAATCACAAGCAGCTGATAAATCTGCACTTTGAACTTTGATCATTTAAAACATGAGCAGAAAAACAACACAACTGACTCACAACGTGAGAAGAATGAGAAGAATATTTGATAATCATCAATGACTGATGATGTTATTGATCATGTCTGAACTCACCGAGCCTTCCTGCAGTTCCTCACAGCTGGAACCAGTCTCTGTTTTCCCTGGACTGATGTGTTGTACTTGTCCAGGTCCAACTCATCCAGAACCTCCTCAGACATCTGCAGCATGTAGGCCAGAGCTGAGCAGTGGATCTCAGAGAGTCTCTGTTCTCTGTCCTTTGACAGAACTCCCTCCAGAAGCGAGACGCGAATTGGGGCGAGACAATGTCTTTGGGAAAACCATGAACTCCATGAAAATGTGGTTAATCATAAGTTCGGCCGTTTCTTTGGCTGACGGCAGCTTGGGCAGGGTTATGAACCTGGCCATCTTGGAGAACCTGTCCACTACTGTGAGGACCGTGGTGTTACCTGGCGAGACCGGGAGCCCAGTGACGAAGTCCATTGAGATATCCGCCCACGGTCTGGAGGAGATCGGGAGCGGCTG
Organism: Solea solea; assembly: GCF_958295425.1. Classification (NCBI taxonomy): domain Eukaryota; kingdom Metazoa; phylum Chordata; class Actinopteri; order Pleuronectiformes; family Soleidae; genus Solea; species Solea solea. The sequence continues at coordinate 1,015,243 of NC_081145.1, read as the reverse complement.
AAGCAGGCCCAAGCGTGCCCTGGAGGATGTCTTGTTCCAGGCGCAGACCGAACAAGCCTCGACGTACTCCCGGACCTCCGGCTCCATGGACGGCCACCAGAACCTCCGGGAGATGGCGAACGTGGTCTGCCGAACTCCCGGATTGCAGGAAAGCAGCGAGGTGTGGGCCCAGTGGATCACCTGTGGGCGCAGCTTGACCGGGACTATCAATCGATTATCGGGGCACCCACTAGGTGGCGGATCCTCACCATTTGCCTGCTTAACCTCCTTTTCTATCTGCCAAGTGACCGCTCCAACCACACAGGTCAGTGGAAGGATGGGTTCTGGTTATTTGGCAATAGGCTCGGGATCATAGAGTCGTGACAGGGCATCAGGTTTGACATTCCGGGACCCCAGCCTGTAAGAAAGGGAAAAGGAAAAACTGTTAAAAACAGCGCCCACCTAGCCTGACGAGAATTAAGTCTTCTAGCTTTACGTATGTATTCGAGGTTCTTGTGGTCAGTCCAGACAATAAACGGGTGTTCCGCTCCCTCTAACCAGTGCCTCCACTCATCCAATGCCACTTTTACCAGCAATAGCTCCCGGTTTTGCAACATCATAATTACACTCCGCCCAGGACAGCTGCTGCGACAGGAAGGCGCAGGGATGCATCTTCCCATCCAGTTCCGACTGCTGGGAAAGGACCGCCCCAATCCCCTCGTTAGAAGCGTCCACCTCAACCACGAACTGTCGACGGGGGTCTGGCTTGGTGAGGATGGGGGCTGAGGTGAAGCGGGTCTTGAGACTCTGGAAGGCAGCCTCTGCCTCCAGGGGCCAATGAAACTGCACATTCGTGGAGGTGAGTATTTTTCCCAGAGTAACTATTATTTTCCTCTGAAAGAGTAATAGAAAATCATTTTGGTGCACAATTTTACCAGAAGCCAATAGAGTGGGATTGAAGTAACAGAGTAAATTCTATTGGAGTAAAACAAACCACGCCCACCAATTTGCTGAGTTGAGTTTCGTTTCAGCCGCCATGACACTTGCGCTCAATCACGGTCGTCACGGACTTTAGAGGAGCTGAACATACTACGTTCTTGGAGGTCGAATCGATAGAATGCGAGGTAAGTTCATTATTTTTAGCTTTATTTAATGTGATGGATGAAAATTCAACTCAGTGCATTATCGGGGTTTAATATCATATTGAATGTCATATTAAATGTCATATTGTCGCTTGGGCTAACACCACTTTTATCTATCAACGGATATATGGTTAAAGTATAAGACAGTGTAGGTTTCGTGAGCAATTGTGTTAGCAAGAGAGCAGCCGGTGCAACACGTGTATTTGACTCTGAACAGAATGCCTAAATTGGCGCTGGCCGACGGCCATCAATTGATACTGTTGACTGTACAACCAGCGTGTCTTACTTTGAACAAATAACAGCCTTTAATAGATGGATGAATCGTGTATTAACGGGAGAGTGGCGGTTTTGTGAGCAATTGTGTTAGCAAGAGAGCAGCCAGTGCAACAGTAGCACGTGTGTTTGACTCTGAGCAGAAAGCCTTAATTGGCACCGACCAACGTTTGTCACTTCCGAAGCAGTTTGTGTGGACAACTAAAGTGTTTGACTCGGTTTAGCGGTAAGGCGATGGTCTATCAGCGCGGGTTTCGTGAGCTCCTGTGTTAGTGAGAGTGTAACACATGTATTTGACTCTGAACAGAATGCCTTAATTTGCGCGGATTTTTTTTTTGCTGTATCTTAAATGGAAAGCCTTGTTAATTTTTTACAGTAATTTTATAACAGTATTATGAATAAAGTAACCTCATTAGAGGCACAACACCACATTGATGTTATCTGTTTTATTATTTGCATATTCTGGCATAGTAGTTTGTAGTTACTGTGGGATTGTGCATCTAATTACGTAGTTGACATTACATTCTCTCAACTTGTCACTGGTGAAATTAGCAAATGGCTGTGTATATGTTTGGTTATATAATTGACATTAACTTTCTTCCCTTGTCATCAAGGATGCAGGCTGTAAGAGTGAAGTACAGAGAACGCCAAAAGTACATTTGTTATGAGGGGCAACTGACTTTCAGATGCTTTTTGGAATGTGGTGAGTGAAACATGTCATTATCCACAGACCTGAGATATTATTATCATGAGCTTCATATGTTTGTAGGTTTTTTAGAAGGATAATTTCAAATTTACATGGTTGCAATAAAAGTTGTGACAAACAAGACAGCATGACTGATGTTCTACATACAATGGAGATTATAGATAATGTTTGCTTCTAACTTCTGTCCAGTTGGGTTTTCAAATAGAAAGAAAGCTGGATATGTCATCTAAAACTCACCAACTACATAAAACTTACAGTTCAAGTTAAAAAATGTATTAACTTAATTTAAAAAAGAAGGGGGAGTCTAGTTGTGATGTAATTCTATAATATTTTTACTGACATGATAATTTAATAAATTTGTATTCAACTATGTGCTAGAGATGGGTACAGGTGCTAATAAGATCAAAGCTTGAATCTGGTACAGTGCATCAAATGGTGACATTTATGTTTTAAGTACACATTGTCCCTTATTAAATGAATTAATAAATTGATAAGTGGAATTTACCTGTAAGGGTGCACGGAGTCAGTTTTGAGATTACATCAACCATTCAAGAGAATGATTTACTCTTGATATGTTTGTTCTCTACTAAACTCAGTAAATCCATCAATAAGGTTGTGCAATCTTGACGTTGTCATTACAGTTGCCAAGAAATTTGACATTCCAACCCTGGACCTCAAAGTTTATGATGACTCCAAAACGGAAATTGATGAGGAAGCGTTTGAGTTTTTTTGTAAAGAGTCAAGACCTTGGAGTGCTGGAGATATGTATGCCTGTAAACCCAAGTCTTGATGGTGAGCCTTATATATATTCATACATTTCTGCCTTTCTAAACATTTCTGAATTAAAGCTGGACATTATATTGTACAATTGGTATCATGTTAGAATTTGAAGCAGTAAATCTAAACGTCATCTTTTCTGTGCTAACCTGTCCTTTCCAATCCCAAACCTGAATTACAGCACTTTGTGTAATTGTTTGTGTTAATGACAGCTGTCAAATCTGAATGTTTGCTAGATTCATGGAGCTCCTCTGCAAGTTGTTCACTTGAAAGCATCAGTGGAGACAAGGAGGGGGACTCTGATAGCACCATCATATTGCAGCCTAGTCTTACTACAAGGCGTGCAAATGAGGATGCTTCTCTAGCTAAAGTAAGCTCGGCAGATTTTCTTCCATATTTTAAGAACGTTTTAAACAGTTATTTCAAAATTTAAGATTGACAAGTAGTCAAAAAAAATCCTGAAAAAAAAAATTCAACCTGAGCATCATCACACTATTTGTTTCTTGATTACATAACATTTTTTAAAATCTGACTTATTTAGAAAATTGAAAACATTCTGAGTAACAAACCGGGAGGAGAGAGGATCCTTAATGAATATGCCCGGACAAAAAGCCTAACCGATTCCAGACGACGTGATATGGTCAAGATATTGGTTGCACATATGACAAGTGAACATGGGTATGTTAACACACCTAAACATTTGATTTGACTCAGTAGTACAACATCCCTCCTTTTAACATGTGTCAGTTGCATCTAATTCTAAAATTTTATCTCATGAAGTGACGATGTATCTGTGTGTCTGTCTGGGACGAGTCCGTCAAGGCGAGTAAAAGAGGAGTATGCAAGGGGCATTACTGCCTTGTTTCCATACTTGGCTGATCCTAGGAGCAAGTTTGGCTATGTAAGTCAATCAAGACGTCGTAAGTCTAACCCATTTCTCCTTCATCTCTCTGTTTTCTGAGACTCTGAACGTATTAGGTTGCTTAGTCCAATTTAAGATTTGTTTTTGAATGCCCATCTTCACTTTCACAAAAAAGCCAAATATTAGTCAACCTCTTTATCCGTGGTATGTTACAAAGGAAAAGTATGAACATATATTTAACCAAAACTGAATGTATTTTTACTTTAGGAGCATTTTTACAATGCACAAGATGGGAGTGGGTATCTAGCATGGAGACTGAAATGTGTCCAAAAGGAAGCATCAGAGGGACAAAAGAGGACCGGCAGACAGTCCCCCACACAAAGAAGTATGTTTATTTTAATTGTACGCTGACTGAAAGTCTAGTTCATGACATGATTGGAGAATGATTATATGAGGGGTTTGTTGGTGTGCAAGAAATCATTCAAATCACTTAAATTTGGGTCAGATTTTGTCAGTAATCTGTAAAATGTCTACAATGATACAGGTGGTCCAGAAGGTGATCGAGAACCCTTTGTGGAGGAAAACTGGCTTAACACAGACACCCTGTGTTCAGAGGCTACTGCACTGATGAAGCATACAGTAGATGAAGCAGTTGTCAAGGAGAAGATGAAGCAGACCTTCACCTATCGCCAAAAGATGGTTCATGACCCAGTGAAGTCGTCTGACATATTCACAGCGTTTCAAGGATTTCTAGACATTGCAGGATTGGTATGTGGTTTTCAACTCCCTCACTTTGAAACTGTGAATATCCTTCATAACAATAGTATTAGAAATATTCACTGCTCTGTCTTTACTTATTCCATCTTGTCTGCAGATTGAGCAAGATTTCAGTCTGATGTTTGGTGATGCCGTCTCTGCAAGGTTCCTGGAGAAGTGGCCCACAGTCTACAAAAGCAAAGTCCTTCAACAAAGCCGTGGCCTCACGCAGACAGCTGAACTTCAAGACCTGGTACAAAATGCTGAATCGACTGAAGAAGTAGAAAATGGTAAGCTGGAAAGTACTATAATAGAAGTGGTGATTGTTTTTGCTAGAGAAATGGAATCACTGTTGTTAGTAAAAACACCTTCCTGAATTTTCTTTTTTTCAGGATGGGACAGTGAAATATCAGCTATTTTGGTCCTTGTCCACCTTCTGCCACCATCACCTCATGGTCGCAAGAGACCAGGAAAGCTCTCTGCCAGAGAAGCCAGTGACCATCTTGTGAAGTTCATTAAGGTGAGGTTATAGTTTAATGCAATTTGGAAGATTTGCGCCCATGATAAAATATATTTTCTCAAGCTGTTAGTGAACTGCTACTCCTCTTAATAAACTAAATGAAGTTCTCATGTCACAGACCGGGACCAGCATCCAAGGGCATCTAGACAGCATCACAGAAAGCCGTCAACCGTATCTACTGGCTGTGGGAACCCAGAAAAACGTGATTCGCAAGTACTTTATCATCATTGACAAACATGCCATACCATGCAAGTCACTGGACTCTCTCGCCTGTTTTGATGAGCTTTTCAAAGCTCATTTTGTCTTTGGTACGTCATACAACCACGATCTGGCAAATGTGTACAACCTTTTGCAAACCACCATCTATGAAATAGATGTTGCTACCACTAAAGTGAGTCCCAGGGTTGCTGAAGTGAGGGCTCGGATGCTGCACTGAGTTGAGATGAGATGTTGTGTTTTCTCTGCAGATGCCACCAGGTGGATGTTAATTCCCTCATAAAGCACTTTAAGTTGGTTCATGGTCTTTGCTCAGGAAAGACTCTTCGTCTTAAGTGTGGTCAAGCTGGTTGTTTACAGGTTTATGGAACATTCTCTGGTTTTCGAAAGCACCTTAATACAGCACATAACGATCCTTGTTCTGATCCTGGTTCTGACCCTGGCGAAGGCCCCTCTACAACTGAAGATGTAATATCAAGTAATTTAGAAGATTTGCCATCAGCAATTCCCCCTTCTTACCCCCTTCTTGTCAGTAAGAATCTTGTAGACAGCTGTGCTACAACAGTAGCTGAACTTAAAGAGGCAGGTGTAGCTGAAACGGTCATTAACTCTTTGGTGACTTCAATGGAAGAGATTGTTGATGATGTCTACAATCAAGCAAAAGAATCTGTGAAGAAGTGTCTGTCATTACAAGAGCCAAACAAAAGTGAAGTTGAGTGTAAAATTGATGAGTGTTTTGAAAAAATGGAAAATCCTTTTTGTGTGTTGAACTCCGAAAGTAAGAGAACTAAGTATTTCAAAATGAAGTGGGGAAGTGTGGACCCAGTTGAATATGTTCTTGGTACAAGATTTGATACCCTGCGCAATCGGACTAGTGGAGGCTATGATCAAGTGGTGGTTACTAATAAATTTATGTACATTCCAATTTTGAAAACACTACAGTTCATTTACAGTCAAAGAGGACTTTCAAACAGAATTTGATGAAGATTCACCTAAGATAGTTTTGCGAACTCGAGCACTTCATGAGGAACACTGCCAACAAATGGAGACAAATCCCAGGCTTCCCTATGTGATGGGTGTTAAACGGTCTTGCATTCTGAATTCCTTGCAGTATTTCAATACTTGTGATAATTTCTCTGTTGATATTATGCACGATATCTTGGAAGGGGTGGCACAATATGAAATGAAGCTGCTTTTACATCACTTGATAGACAACTACACAACACTGGAGGAAATACACACAAGAATAAAGAATTTATAACTATGGCTATGTTGAGCAAGCCAACAAACCACCTGAAAGTGAAGTTGGAACAGGACAGAAATGACTTGGGGTTGAATGCCATTCAATCCTGGAGTTTACTTCGCAATCTACCACTAATTTTTGGAGATTTAATCTGTCCAACTGACCAGCACTGGTATTTGTTTTTGCTTTTACTCCAAATTGCAAACATCGTATTTTCCCCAATTTTATCAAAAGGTATTACAATTTTTTTGAAACACTTGATCGCAGAACACCACAGGTTATTCAAACATTTGTATCCAAACAAGAGGCTGATACCAAAGCATCATTTCATGGTGCATTACCCTATGTGTATTTTGAAAATCGGACCTCTTTTGCATACCTGGTGTATGCGCTATGAAGCGAAACATAATTTCTTTAAAAAACGAGTTAACAGCTTCAAAAATATAACTGAAACATTGGCAAGGAAACACCAAACACAAATGGCATACAAGTGGCAGACATTTGACCCCAGCAGAGTGACAACAGGCCCTGGTAAAATGTTGTCTTTACAAGTGATGGAATGGGGCTATGAGATGGCAGGGATGCTTCAGTTACCTGTTGACACCAAGGTATTAAATGTGAGATGGGCCAAACACAATGGAACTGTGTATCGTCCAGGTTTAGTTGTTTGTGTGAGAGTTCATTGTGAGATGCCAGTTTTTCAGCGAATCCACCATGTTGTTGTCAAAGATGAGAAATTGCTTTTGGTAACTATTTCCTTACAAACAATATGTCTCGATGAGCATTTTAATGCTTTTAAAGTTGTGTGCACAAAAGTTGGACCTCATGTAGTTGATGTCAAAGAGCTTTTTTGTCATAAAGCGCTTGACATACAGACATCATATGGTAGTGATAATTCAAATCTGTTCATTGTTCCATAGCATTTTCTGTGAAATGTAAAGGTGCATAATAACAATGAGCTTCCCTCTCTTAGCATCACATTGAGGGAATATGGCTGTTGTGTCAATAGGGTCCATTGGCTTTTTTCTGTCTTCTTTTACATGTTTTATGTAGTTTCATTGTATTTTATTTGAATATATGGATTCCACTTGTTGTTGAACAGGCCACAATTTTGATTTCTGATGGTATGACGTGGTGCTTCTCAAACAAATCTGCTGGAATAGACTGGTAACATGATGGATGTGTTTTTTAAATATCTTGCAATGTTTTTATCTGTTGCATTAGTTAGTGTAATGCAAACATGTTTTGATTTTGTGATTATTAAATGTGCTAAGGTGCTTTGCTTAATTGTTTCTGATTTATTGTGTTCAGAGAAACTTCACAAATGTAACTCCAGACAAGTGATATGCATTTCTGAATGGAGTAACATACAATTTTGTATTGAGAAAAAAAGGGTTAGATAATATTAAACTATATAGTGTTGAATATAATCATATTTGAGTGAAATAGAATTCTATTTTGAGTGACATTATTCTAATAAGAGTATCATACTATTGTATATGGAGCAGAATACAATCTGGTGAAGAGCAGAATATGAATCGGTATGGAGTAGAATATAATTCTTTCTGTAGTGAATTCTAATTCTATTTGAGTGAAATATTATTCAGTATAGAGTCAAATACATCACCACATTGAGGAAAGTTATTTTAATTTTATACAACATGGAGTAAATTATCATCATGTAGAGTAAACTATGGACACTAAATAGAGTAAAAACTACTCTGTAAAATTCACTCTTTGGGAAGAGTAATTTTTACTCTATTTAGACTGGGATCAAATGTTATCTTTTTTAGAGTAAAATTTTCTTCAATTTGAATAAAATTTACACTGACAAATTTCCTGTGTAGTTTTATGTTATGGCTATATAGCTCACTAAATGAAAAGCTAAGTGAATATAGACAGTAACTGATAAAGCTTAACCTGTTAAACAGCTCACTCTTATGTTCATCTTGTCCTCACAGTGACCTCTGACCCTGATGTGAGGAGGAGGACAAGGCCAGTCAGTGTGAATCTGTTCACACTGACAGAAAAAGAAAATGAGTAAAGAAAAACAAGACGAGTGCCACAGTCACAACTTTACTGTTAAAGGTTTGTTACCCTTTTCTACAGTGGACTGAGTTAACTGTTGCTATTGTTGACCAGTTAAGCCTAGATTATCTCAGCCTAGATTATGGTTTTTGAGTAATAATAATACAACCATGTTATTGTTATGTTTTGTGTTCTAATGTCGACATTGATTTGTTTGTAATTGTTCTTATTGTGTAAAAAAAACTGCATTGAGTGTAAAAATGTTTAATTGAAAAATAAAAACTAAGGATGGATTTGTACCATAATGTGTAATTTTCTTTTTTACAAATGATATTATAAAACTGGTATCAAAAAAAGTATAGATCAGGAGCCGGTATCGAAATGAAGGTATCGATATCAAACATTTTTGGTTGATACCCAGCCCTACTCTCTGACTCGTCAATGGTTTGACTCATTGATCAGTTTCTTCAGATTCTGAATCAGTTCCTCACACACACATTTATCTCACGTGTGTGTGTGTGTGTGTGTGTGTGTGTGTTTCTGTCTTTGTGAGGACACTCAGGTTTGGTTATGAACCTACACTTTTATGAATCTGACTCCTTCACTGGACAAACTGTCTCTTACTTTGTCTCTGAGGCTCCAGGTTCATGACTGAAGACTGGAGGGTGTCCCATAGACCAGTCACTCTTCACAGACAGACCGCTGGGTCCTGGAGACTCTGCTCTGTCCTCGTCTTCCTCCACACAATCACTCATCTGCTGGACTTCAGTCTTTCTGAGACACACAGACACAGTAGCTTTTAATAAGATCAGAGAAAAGCCTGGCAGAACATTACAGACAGACTGAATGTAGAAACCGTCCCAATACAAACATTTACAGAGCAGAGAGTAAAATAAACATTATTTATAAAAAGCACTTTTTCTCTTTGTTGTTGTCATTAGTTATCCTCACTTACTTATCACTGCATCATATTGAAAGAGTTACCTCTCAGTTAGATTGAAAATCTCCTTCCTGTTTCCTGGAGGACGTCTGATGTGGATCTGTGTTCAGTCCAGTGACCAATCACACGAGAGAAAACTGTAACACAACAGCAGTTTTCTGTTAGAGAAGGTGTTTTATTAAATCTGCACTTCATGTTACTTGTATGGAGCTCAATCCTCTGTGGCCACACTGAAGGTGATCGAGTGACATTTGTGTGCTATAGCAGCCTATGGCCAGTAGATGGTGCTAGGCTACTCTGTATGTTATTGAAGGGCTGTTGTCTGCATTAAAGTCAGCTGAATGGAAGATAAAGTTTCATGTGTTCATATCCAGAGATATCACAAACACATGAGCCTCTGACTTTATCAGCAAATCCTGCCTTTATTTAGATTTTCCATGTGTCCATTTGAAGATTAGAAAATGTCACACAGTAAAAGTACTTCATGCTACTAGTGAAATAAATACTTATAGTACTTAAAACCTACTAAATTATGTCATTGTTTTTTCAATTAAATAAAATACATTTAACTAATGTGTCTCATTTGACATAATTATTTCATTTTAATCAAAATGACAATTTAGAATCGTTTACATTATTTAATCCAATTGATTTAACATGTTCGCATTTGACGGGACTTTATTTTAGCAAACTGTAACATTAGCACGTTCCCGAGACGTCACATGACCGCGCTTTGCTGTGCTCGTACACACCTGTGACGTCACTCTGGGAAATAAGATTGTTCTGGGCTTTTTATGGCCTTTAGGAAGGTTTTACAAATGTGAAACTCCATGAATTAAAAATATAGAATATAAAGATCTATACATGTCTGTGTCCGTGTCTCCAGGTGACCTGTGAACAGTGTTATAGGCGTCTCTTTTACTATTGTGCTCAATGGGAAAACTGCTTTTTGGGCCGCATGAGTATTTGTTGTTGCAGTACCACAAGTGGCCACCATGACAAAACTGTCTTCAAGGCAGAGGGGGCGGAGCTCTGTCCATGGCTGGAGCTTCCTCAGTGAGACAACTCTGTGTTAGAAGTGTAGATGTTGGCTGAAGGCTTCATGTTCATGAACCACTGAGGTGAAAACTGTCGCTCATTGCGCTCGTGGGCGACATCTGCTGGCACACTGCTGCTCGTGCAGCCTTGGAAAAGTGTATAAAGTGATACTTGAGTAAAAGGAGAAAAGGACTTTGGTAGAAGTGAGTTATAGAAGTTATAAAAGTTTATGACATTTACTGTACTTCACGTAAAGGAGAGAATATCATATTTAGACATGAAGCTTTACTGAATTGAATTGAATTGAATTGAATTGAATTGAATAATAAAAATATAGAATAAAAATAAAAATAAGATAAAATAAAAATACAATACAATAGTAAGACAATTACCAAAAGATCAAAAGTAAAAAAGATAAAATTACACTCTAATATAGAGTATTATCAGGGAAAGTGAGTGGACATTTACGAGGAGTTAAATATCCGAACAGCAGTGGGGATGAATGAGCGCAGTATGTGTCAGTCAGGGATATTTTGGAGCGTTTATAATTCATGTCGGTCTTAAATGATGTTGTTTGAGATGATTAAATTAAATGAGAGTTTGGTCTTTCAGGTCCAAACAGGAGGAGAAAATGAGGTTCAGAGGACAGCTGTCTGTCTGTCTGTCTGTCTGTCTGTCAGCCACTCACTGCAGTTTTTTTTTTTTATTAAAAAAGAAAAGAATAGTCGTGTTTTACAACTGTTGTGCAGTCTTGAATGTTAGATCATGTGCTGTCGCCTGGTGACGATGATAAGTACACGACAATTACTTTGACATTTGACAATTTAACGTGATTTTAGCAGCAAACTTCATTCTCCTCAAACAGTCCACACATGCAGTCACATGTCCACTTTTCTAATGAATGTCCCATTGAAAGTGAACATATACATGAAAACATCATTATGTTCAATGAAACATTAGTCAAATGTGTTGTAGCTGTATATCAATCATCTTGTTTTTATATCATCTGTCTTGAACAAGAAGCATTAAGTCTAAATCAAAAGTGAAATCATAAACTACTCATAATTATTTTCAAAATAATAAAATAAGACAATTATTCCTCTCATGTGTTTGCAGTGTTACAGCAGCCAACAAGAAAAATAGAGCATTAATAAATATATGCAAAGAAATGTTCGACATGAACGACTACAGCTCCACGATATACATTATTCTATTTGTTTGATTTGACATTTACATGATAACACATCATTGTTTTCATGTTTGTCTTTTCTCCTTCATTCACTAAATGAACCATGTCTTAATGACAGATTTCGCTTGTTTTAGTAAGTGTGTCACAGGATTATTTTAATCGAAATGATATGATCCCACTTATCCTGTTTAAAATGAGAAAATAATAAAATAATACATATGCATTTATTAACTGTATTGTCCACTGACTTTGAGAGATAAGGAATGAATGATGCACTGCAACACGGACCATGAAATAATGAATTAAATGTGTTATATGTGTCTTTACATAAAATGAATTGCTATTTTAATTAATCACACATTTAATTCATTATTTCATGGTGTATTTATTTATTTATTTATTTATTTAATTTTGGCACTTTCTGTCGTCCATAACTGGATACTATTGGAAACGTAACTGAACTGTGCAGTCAAGTTTTTGTTTGGCTTCCCTATGGTGGCCTAGAAGTGCAAACCACTATTACAAAACTTGAAACAAATTTACATTTTACGAAACAATAAGAACTGGATAAAGCTCCGCCCCTTTGGCTGCGTTCATTCCTATGGAGTTGCTCACACAGCGACACCTCTCTGTTAGGGCCACGTCTCTGTTGAGGACACGTCTTTGTTGAGGACACCTCTCTGTTGAGGACACCTCTCTGTCGAGGACACCTCTCTGTTGAGGACACGTCTCTGTTGAGGACACCTCTCTGTTAAGGACACCTCTATGTCGAGGACACGTCTTTGTTGAGGACACCTCTCTGTTGAGGACACCTCTCTGTCGAGGACATGTCTCTGTTGAGCACACGTCTTTGTTGAGGACACCTCTCTGTTGAGGACACCTCTCTGTTGAGGACACCTCTCTCTTGAGGACACGTCTTTGTCGAGGACACCTCTCTGTTGAGGACACGTCTCTGTCAAGGACACTTCTTTGACGTTCTCATGACGTCATTGTCATCATGTCTTCTCAGTTTTCGGTGACGTGTTTTCAGACCTGTGATCTGTGGTCAGACCCTGGTTCTGTTCTGGGTTCTGGGTTCTGGGTTCTGGGTTATGGTTCCTGGTTCCTGGTTCCTGGTTCTGGTTCTGGTTTTGGTTCTGGCTTTTGGTTCTGGCTTTTGGTTCTGGGTTCTAGGTTCTGGGTTCTGGTTCTGGTTCTGGTTCTGGGTTCTGGGTTCTGGTTCTGGGTTCTGGGTGGTCGTCCACAGATGTGACGACGTGTTTCCCAAATAAATTCCTGACAGGTCAGGGTTTGATTTTGTGCGTTTGCAACAATAAAAATACACAAACCCCTCAAACATTAAAGGGCAGTGAGTCAGTGATGCTGCCTTACAAGGACAGCTCCACAGATGCTGCGTTGTTTGTGAAGGCGAACATGATGCTTTATATTCTGTGTTTTCCTGTTTACAGGTCAAAGTCGGATTATAACAACTTTACAAGTGCACACAGCTGCCTGATGCTTACATTACAGATCCACAGCGTCAGGAGAATAAACTCAGAAGTCGCTCTTTTCTCTGTTTTTCTCTCTCTCTCGGACAACGGTGATTCATTAACAAAACTAAACTAACATGAGCAGCAGCAGCAGAGAGCATGCTGGGAAAGTCCTTAAGAGGACACATTTATGTTTAAGGGACACTTTTGTTTGTAGTTTGTAAACCACTCACTCTCCCACACCAAAGTCCAGAGAGAAAACCACACACACACAGGAGTTGTTGATCCACTGCTGCCTCCATCACTGAGTGACACACAGTGACCACACGAGGCAGCAGTGGACCCGCAGCTCAATCACTGATGTTCTAACAAACATTTTCAAAAGTCTCGCATTGACACAACACACAGACAACTGTATTCAAACGTGATTTCGTCATATGCACTGACGTGTTGGGAGCGTGAGTTGTAAGTTGTGCTAACTTTAGAAGTTTCATCATCACAAAGGACCAGCGACATGTTTTGTTTTCCCTCCTCTTTAGATGCCTGACACCGAACACGCCTGGATTCAGACATATATATCATATATTGTCCTAGTGGTGACATGCGGTAACTGCATATATATGCAACCACGGCCCGCGTGAAAAACTGACTTGACTTGGAGCCCGGGCCTGGAGTCGTTGTTGGTCTGGAACACGTTCACGACAAAGTCATTCTAAGTATCTCACGTCTCACATAAATCACGGTCATAAGGGTTCACACAGGACGTGTGAACCCCCGAGCAGGGGCCGAGCTACTGTAGAGCCCTGTTACAGTTCTAACAGGGGACGGTTTAAAAGGGCACGGTTGTAAAAGGGGACGGTTGTAAAAGGGGACAGTTGTAAAAGGGGACGGTTGTAAAAGGGGAAGGTTGTAACAGTGGACTGTTGTAACAGGGGACGGATGTAACAGGAGACGGTTGTAAAAGGGGACGGTTGTAACAAGGGACGGTTGTAAAAGGGGACAGTTGTAACAGGGGACTGTTGTAACAGGGGACTGATGTAACAGGAGACGGTTGTAACAGGGGACGGTTGTAACAAGGGACGGTTGTAAAAGGGGACAGTTGTAACAGGGGACTGTTGTAACAGGGGACTGATGTAACAGGAGACAGTTGTAACAGGGGACGGTTGTAACGGGACGGTTATAACAGGGGACGGTTGTAAAAGGGGACGGTTGTAAAAGGGGACGGTTGTAACAGGGGACGGTTGTAACGGGACGGTTATAACAGGGGACAGTTGTAACGGGACAGTTGTAAAAGGGGACAGTTGTAACGGGACAGTTGTAACGGGACGGTTGTAACAGGGGACAGTTGTAAAAGGGGACGGTTGTAACAGGGGACAGTTGTAACAGGGGACAGTTATAAAAGGGGACAGTTGTAACAGGGGACAGTTGTAAAAGGGGACAGTTGTAACAGGGGACTGTTGTAACAGGAGACGGATGTAACAGGGGACGGTTGTAACGGGACAGTTATAACAGGGGACAGTTGTAACAGGGGACGTTGTAAAAGGGGACGGTTGTAACAGGGGACTGTTGTAACAGGGGACTGTTGTAACAGGGGACGGTTGTAACGGGACGGTTATAACAGGGGACAGTTGTAAAAGGGGACAGTTGTAACAGGGGACAGTTGTAAAAGGGGACGGTTGTAACAGGGGACGGTTGTAAAAGGGGACGGTTGTAACAGGGGACAGTTGTAACAGGGGACTGTTGTAACAGGGGACGGTTGTAACAGGGGACGGTTGTAACAGGGGACGGTTGTAAAAGGGGACGGTTGTAACAGGGGACAGTTGTAACAGGGGACAGTTGTAACACCTTGAATTCCTCCAATCAGAAAGAACTTAGAGTGATGACACTGACTGTGCACATGCTCAGTGAGCGTCCCTCATTCCTGATAAAGAGAGAGACACATTTGAAACGTCCTGACGGTGTTATCTACAAAAGCTTGTTTTTTAGGTAAAAAATGATTTTTGGATGCTGTTTGAAGATCAAATGTCTATGAATTCAAACAAATATTATTAGAATCACTGTTTTGAAGCTTAAAATAGAAATGGCTAACAAGGGTCAAACTAGCATTTATATCTTAAAAACTAATAATAATAATGCTTATTGTTTATTGATAGTTTTTTACTTGACGTAAGGCGACCTTGAGTGCCATGAAAGGCACCATCAAATCAAATGTATTATTATCATCATTATTATTAGTAGTGAATCATTTTCTTGCATTATAATTTGACGGCTTCACTTCTTTTTTATCACGTATATGAGAAAAAGTTAAACATGACTTAAAAACATGAAATGAATAGTCACAATAACATGACTGATAAATAAGATTTTCCATTTTGCCTATATGATTGATTCATTATGTATATTTTACACATGTTACAACCGTCCCTATACACTGGGACGGTTGTAACATGTGGAGAGACTGTATTAAAATCAATGTTGCAACATGTACATATTTCATAAAACCACACATTATTTCAACAGTTGACAGATTGAAGTTGATAATAAAACAAATAGGTTATTTCAGTGTAAATGGTTTTTGATGTATTGCTGAAAATTGTGACCAGGGACAACTGTCTCTGGTCTTCCTTACTTATTAGCTACATGGGTCTACAGTGTCGTGATACAAGGATAACCAGAGTGAGGATATTTTAGTATTTTAGTAAGAAATGTGCACAGCAGGAAGACAAGGAGGGAGATGAAGGAGAAGGTAGACAACTGGAGAGACCAGGAGGCTCAGAGCAGGAGCTCAGAGCAGGAGATGAACAAATAAGTGAAGGAGAAGAAGATGTGAGGGAGGAAGAAGAGGAGGCTGCTGCAGATTCAGAAAGTGGGACAGAGGCAGAGAGTGACCACCAGTCAGATGAAGATGACAGGGAGGAAGAGGTTTAGTTTAAACACTGGACTTGTTCTTGTTGTTCATGATAAAACAAGAAATAGTTTGAAAGTATTGTTGTGTTTGTTCTGTTAAATCATTTACATTTAGAGATTCATACATGAACCACTCACACAATCAAAGTTACCTACTGCAGCTTTAAGCCTGTCCCTTTAAACCTTTTTTTTCTTGTTTTCTTCCAATCTGGAGCAAAAATATAAAAACAGTTAGTGTTGTTATAGAACATTTGTGTTTGTTGTTTTTTGTTTTTTTCAGTTCTACAGGAAATGATTTTTATGATGATGTAATGTGACTGTCAATCACCACGTCCACTGAGTCCTCACATAAAGTTTGTTTATTTACAAAAACAAACAAACAAACAAACAGCTGGAGCAGAGAAGAAACGCTGAGTCTTTTTCATCGTGCGTGCGTGCGTGTGTGTGCGTGCGTGCGTGTGGACGTGAGATTTCAAACAGCACATCAGTGCGTTTATGTATTGGGAGCCCGGAAATTTTTCCAAATAAACACAGCTTGATTCGCCCTGGGTGGGCAGACTTATCAAGAGACTAATTCTATAAACAGATGAGGGAGTAAGGAGCCACGTGATTGGCTGAGACAGAGTGTGTGTGTGTGTGTGTGTGTGTGTGTGTGTAATGAAGTTTTAATGAATGTGTGTGGCCTCAGAACAGCACAGACTGTTTATGATGGACAATTTATTCCCCGCTGCAAAGTCAACATCCAGTTATTACCATGTTTCTGGGCTCATGACTCTGCAGCTCCAGCAGCTCCAGCAGCTCCGGGAGAACCAGCCTCCACTTTCCCCGGCGTCATGACTCTGTACGGCCGCCTGCCGCCGCTCGCAGCCCCGGCTCCGGCTACGGCTCTCAGCCTCCCCGCGCCCCCGCTCCTCTACCTGTACGGCCGGGACGGCGGCGCACTCCTGCCCGCCCTCGGCCTGGTTCCGACCCGCCACGAGCCTCCGCAGAAACCGCCCTACAGCTACATCGCGCTCATCGCCATGGCCATCAAGAGCGCGCCCGAGCAGCGCACGACCCTCAGCGGCATCTACCAGTTCATCATGGACCGGTTCCCGTTTTATCACGACAACAAACAGGGCTGGCAGAACTCGATCCGACACAACCTGTCCCTCAACGACTGCTTCATCAAAGTGCCGCGAGAGAAGAACCGGCCCGGCAAAGGCAGCTACTGGACCCTGGACACCAAGTGTCTGGACATGTTTGAGAACGGAAACTACCGCCGCAGGAAGAGGAAGGGTAAGAACCAGCGCGAGGTTCTGGACTCCGGAGCCGCTGCTGCAGGAAACAAGCGCTGCAGCAACAAGGGACCGGGGCCCCCAAGGGCCCCTCTGTCCTCTGTGAAGCACCAGGGCGGCTCAGAGGAGCCGGAGGAGGAGACGGTGCCACAGACTCTCCCGGAACAAAGAGTCGCAGAGGAGGACAGCGCGAGTCCTGCTCAACTGGAGCTGGAGACCAGAGCGCGAGAGCGAGGTCCGCTCTGCGCCGGAAACACGAAGCTGGGAAACTTTCCGAGCCGAGGAAAAAACAAAGGTTTCAGCATCGAGAGCATTTTATCCAGAAACGAGGACGAGACGCGCAGCAGCAGCTGCAGGAACGGCAGCATGTGCGGCTTCTGTGCGGAGAGTCCCGCTGCTGTCAGTCCGTCTGTGGTGCTCGCTGCTCGGCATCATCATCACCTGCACAGATTCCCGCTCTGCTCTTACCTGTCACTCACCTGTCCGCCTGTCACTCACCTGCCCAGACCCGCTGCTCCAGTTTAAATAAAACCACAGTCTGAGAAGTTTTAACGATGAGACACTGAGAGACTTTTTTCTGTTTTTCTACTTCCAGGACCTTCGTTATCTACAGACACTTGACAGAGAAGTGCGTTTTTGCGCGTGCGTAAAAGTCTGGATTATCATAATACTGACTTTAACTCGTGCGTAAAAGTCTGGATCATCAGAATACTGACTTTAACTCGTGCGTAAAAGTCTGGATCATCAGAATACTGACTTTAACTCGTGCGTAAAAGTCTGGATCATCATAATACTGACTATAACTCGTGTGTAAGAGTCTGGATTATCATAATACTGACTATAACTCGTGTGTAAGAGTCTGGATTATCATAATACTGACTATAACTCGTGTGTAAGAGTCTGGATCATCATAATACTGACTTTAACTCGTGCGTTAAAGTCTGGATCATCATAATACTGACTTTAACTTGTGCGTAAAAGTCTGGATCATCAGAATACTGACTTTAACTCGTGCGTAAAAGTCTGGATCATCATAATACTGACTATAACTCGTGTGTAAGAGTCTGGATTATCATAATACTGACTATAACTCGTGTGTAAGAGTCTGGATCATCATAATACTGACTTTAACTCGTGCGTTAAAGTCTGGATCATCATAATACTGACTTTAACTTGTGCGTAAAAGTCTGGATTATCATAATACTGACTTTAGCTTGTGTGTAAAAGTCTGGATTATCATAATATTGACTTTAACTTGTGCGTAGAAGTCTGGATTATCATAATATTGACTTTAATTTGTGCGTAAAGTCTGGATTATCATAATATTGACTTTAACTCGTGCGTTAAAATCGGGATTATCATAATATTGACTTTAACTCGTGCGTAAAAGTCTGGATTATCGTAATACTGAATTTAACTGGTGCGTAAAAATCTGGATTATCATAATACTGACTTTAACTGGTGCGTAAAAGTCTGGATTATCATAATACTGACTTTAACTCTTGCGTAAAAGTCTGGATCATCATAAAACTGACTTTAACTGGTGCGTAAAAGTCTGGATCATCATAATACTGACTATAACTGGTGCGTAAAAGTCTGGATTATCGTAATACTGACTTTAACTGATGCGTAAAAGCCTGGATTATCATAATACTGACTTTAACTTGTGCGTAAAAGTCTGGATTATCGTAATACTGACTTTAACTGGTGCGTAAAAGTCTGGATTATCATAATACTGACTTTAACTCGTGCGTTAAAGTCTGGATCATCATAATACTGACTTTAACTTGTGCGTAAAAGTCTGGATTATCATAATACTGACTTTAGCTTGTGTGTAAAAGTCTGGATTTTCATAATATTGACTTTAACTTGTGCGTAGAAGTCTGGATTATCATAATATTGACTTTAATTTGTGCGTAAAGTCTGGATTATCATAATATTGACTTTAACTCGTGCGTTAAAATCGGGATTATCATAATATTGACTTTAACTCGTGCGTAAAAGTCTGGATTATCGTAATACTGAATTTAACTGGTGCGTAAAAATCTGGATTATCATAATACTGACTTTAACTGGTGCGTAAAAGTCTGGATTATCATAATACTGACTTTAACTCTTGCGTAAAAGTCTGGATCATCATAAAACTGACTAACTGGTGCGTAAAAGTCTGGATCATCATAATACTGACTATAACTGGTGCGTAAAAGTCTGGATTATCGTAATACTGACTTTAACTGATGCGTAAAAGTCTGGATTATCATAATACTGACTTTAACTTGTGCGTAAAAGTCTGGATTATCGTAATACTGACTTTAACTGGTGCGTAAAAGTCTGGATTATCATAATACTGACTTTAACTCGTGCGTTAAAGTCTGGATTATCATAATATTGACTTTAACTTGTGCGTAGAAGTCTGGATTATCATAATATTGACTTTAATTTGTGCGTAAAGTCTGGATTATCATAATATTGACTTTAACTCGTGCGTTAAAATCGGGATCATCACAATCTCGATTTTAACACATGCTCCAAAGTCTGTATTCTGGTGCTTTTGCTCCAAACTTCCCCAAAAGTGATGCTTGATCATAACACAGCTGAAAGTATGTGATGATTTTGTGTTTTGGGGTAAAAAAAATATATATATTTTGGGTAGAAATATCCAGTTGTGTTTTCTTCTTTTTTATTGAAATAAATTGCAATTTGATTTGTGACATGATTTTGTAAATCAAGCTTCAGATGAATATTTACATTGTTACGGCTTTAAAATATGATTGACAGTCAAAATATGACATATCCTGTGATTTAATGCAAGGATGAGAATTTAAAGATGGGATTTATTTCCAACATTTGTTTTCATTTCCTGAAAACGTCAGCTGCAGTAATTACAGCAGATTAAGATTAGAATCTTAATTCCTGCTCATACATGAAGATGAGAAAGTGTTTGATGATGAAGAGAATAATGTAATCGTGCCATTAAAGCTGTTTTACATTCCACATGTGCAAAATAAAGTTTAGTTTTGAATAAAATAAAATGAACCTGGTTTATTTATAATATGAACACAAACACAGCTGGAGACTCCTTTATAAACCTAAACATTTTATATTCACAGCTGATAAACGATGCATCGATGACATCTTTATCTCACTGTGAGACAGACTTTTGTAAACCACTCACTCTCCCACACCAAAGTCCACAGAGAAAATCAGTGATTTTATTATACACATGTATACACATGTACATATATATATATATATATACACATATGTGTGTATGTATGTATATGTATATATATATATATATACAGTATATTCATATGACAATGAATTAAAATGAAATGTCCTGGTAAACACTACAGACTCAAAAAATGTTTTTTAAATCTCACATGTGAAGGATGAGGATAGAAAATTAGAATTAGTGTCTGTGTGTGTCTGTCTGTGTGTGTGTGTCTGTG
Source organism: Solea solea (assembly GCF_958295425.1). Lineage (NCBI taxonomy): Eukaryota > Metazoa > Chordata > Actinopteri > Pleuronectiformes > Soleidae > Solea > Solea solea. Next base: position 994,469 of record NC_081145.1, on the reverse strand, counting down.
TGTATGTGTGTGTGTGTGTGTGTGTCTGTCTCTGTGTGTCTGTCTCTGTGTGTGTGTGTGTGTCTGTCTCTGTGTGTGTCAGAGGTCAGAGGTGGTTTGTCCTGGTTAAAAGCTCTTGGTTGTGATGCAGGTCAAACAGAGTCATTGCTGACACAAGTGTCCTTCTTCAGGACGAGGACGCGACGCTCGTGCAAATCAACAATGTTTGTTGAAATAAACAAACTTTTCTGCACATTTGAGCAGAGGAAGTCGCTGTCACGCGCATTTCCTGTATTTATACACAATTCTTATGGTCAGACGTGTAAATAAAACACACTGAAAACCTCAGAGGGACGAGGACAAAGAGAAGGACGAGGACAAGAAAGAGGACGAGGATGAGGAGAAGAATGAGGACGAGGACAAGAACGAGAATGAGGAAAAGAATGAAGACTAGGAAAAGGACAAGGAGAAGAACGAGGACAAAGAGAAGAACGAGGACAAGGACGAGGAGAAGAACGAAGACAAGGAGAAGAACAAGGACAAGAACGAAGATGAGGAGAAGATCAAGGAAAAGAGTGGAGATGAGGAGAAGAACGAGGACAAGGAGAAGATCGAGGACGAGGAGAAGGACGAGGAGAAGGAGGGCGAGGAGAAGAAGGAGGAAGAAGAGAAGAACAAGGACAAGGAGAAGAAGGAGGACGAGGAGAAGAATGAAGACGTGGAGAAGGACGAGGACGAGGAGAAGAATGAGGAGAAGAACGAGGACAAGGAGAAGGACGAGGAGAAGAACGAGGACGAAGAGAAGAACGAGGATGAAGGATGAGGACGAGGACGGGGAGAAGAATGAGGACGAAGAGAAGAACAAGGATGAGGACAAGAAGGAGGACGAGGAGAAGAATGAAAACTAGGAGAAGGACGAGCACGAGGAATAGAACGAGGACGAAGAGAAGAACGAGGATGAAGGATGAGGACAAGAACGAGGAGAAGAACAAGGATGAAGAGAAGAACAAGGACGAAGAGAATAACGAGGATGAAGGATGATGACAAGAACAAGGACGAGGCGGAGGACGAGGACGCAGAAAATAACGAGGACGAAGAGAAGAACGAGGACGAGGAGAAGAACGAGAACGAGGAGAAGAGTGAAGACTAGGAGAAGGACAAGGACGAGGAGAAGAACGAGGACGAAGAGAAGATCGAGGACGAGGACAAGAACGAGGACAAGGGGAAGAATGAAGATGAGGAGAAGGACAAGGAGAGGAATGAAGACGAGGAGAAGGATGAGAACGAGGAGAAGAATGAAGACGAGGAGAAGGACGAGGACGAGGAGAAGAATGAAGACGAGGAGAAGGACGAGGAAGAGGAGAAGAATGAGGACGAGGAGAAGGACAAGCACATTTCTCTCATTCGTCTGTCTTCACTCCAGTTATTCAAGTCAAGTCAAGACGTGGATGAATGAGAATTGTTACGTGTCAAAATGAAAAATATAAGAATAAAAAGTCCAAACGATCAAAGTCAAGATTCAGACATTCATCTTCAAAAACTTCCTGGAAATTAAATAGAAAAAAAACAAAAAACTAAACACATATGACTGTTATATACACACACACACACACACACAAAGAAGAGGGCGGGGTTGTCTGGGTTTGGGGGCGTGATTGATGACCTCAGTTCAGGTCACATTAAATGCTAATCATGTTAGCATGTTTCTGACTCACACATTAGTGTGTGAGTGTAGAAAATGTTCTCCAGACTGAACCGGAGGCTCTTCATATACATATATGTATATCTGTATATATGTATAAATGCATATCTGTATATATGTATATCTGTATATATGTATAAATGCATATATGTATATGTATATCTGTATATATGTATATCTGTATATATGTATAAATGCATATATGTATATGTATATCTGTATATATGTATATCTGTATATATGTATAAATGCATATCTGTATATATGTATATCTGTATATATGTATAAATGCATATATGTATATGTATATCTGTATATATGTATATCTGTATATATGTATAAATGCATATCTGTATATATGTATATCTGTATATATGTATAAATGCATATATGTATATGTATATCTGTATATATGTATATCTGTATATATGTATATCTGTATATATGTAAAAATGCATATCTGTATATATGTATATCTGTATATCTGTATATATGTATATCTGTATATCTGTATATATGTATATATGTTTAAATGCATATATGTATATCTGTTTATATGTATAAATGCGTATCTGTAAATATGTATATCTGTATACGTATATCTGTATATATGTATAAATGCATATCTGTATATATGTATATCTGTATATATATATGTATATCTGTATATATGTATGTATAAATGCATATATGTATATATGTATATCTGTATACGTATATCTGTATATATATATATATATACACATATGTGTATATATATATACACATATGTGTGTATATATATATATATATACACATATGTGTATATATATACACATATGTATGTATGTGTATATATATATATACACATATGTGTATATATATACACATATGTGTATATATATACACATATGTATGTATGTGTATATATATATATATATATATGATGTATGTATGTGTATATATATATATACACATATGTGTATATATATACACATATATACACATATGTGTATATATATACACATATGTATGTATGTGTATATATATATACACACATATGTGTATATATATATACACATATGTATGTATGTGTATATATGAAAAAGAAAGTGGTGAATCAGAGGAGACGAGCACCTTTCTGCATGGAGTTTGCATGTTCTCCGTGTGTGTGTGTGTGTGTGTGTGTGTGTGTGTGGCCCTGCGATGGACTGGCAAACTGTCCAGGGTGTACCCCGCCTATCGCCTGATGTAGCTGAGATTGGCACAGCACCCCCTGTGACCCTCTGGTGGAGGATAAAGCAGTAGATGATGGATGGATGGACTCGTGCTCTTAAACAGACATTACGTAGATTAGAAAGAAAATGGCGTTTCAATAACCTAGAGGAATTTCATATAGCCTGGAAAGATGGTTTTGTAGCTTACAAAAAGCCCTACACAAAGCTAGAGCTGCCTATTATTCTTCTCTAATTGAAGAAAATAAGAATAATCATAGGTTTGTTTTCAGCACTGTAGCCAGGCTGACACAGCTCCACTGAACCATCTATTCCTTTAACACTGAGCAGTGATGACTTTATCAACTTTGTTGTGAATAAAATAACATCAATTAGAGAAAAAATGGATCATCTCCTCCCTCATATTGGGACTGACTCATCTTTTAGCACAAGAGCTTTAGAAGCACCAGGTGCACAGTTAGACAGTTTCTCCCCTATAGATCTCCCTGAGTTAACATCATTAGTTTCATCATCTAAGCCATCAACCTGTCAGTTAGATCCTATCCCCACCAAACTGTTTAAAGATGTGTTTCCTTTAATTAACAGCTCTATATTAACTCAAATTAATCTATCCTTATTAACTGGATATGTGCCCCAAACGTTTAAAATAGCAGTTATTAAACCCCTTCTCAAAAAAGCGACCCTTGACCCAGATATTTGAGCTAATTACCGACCTATATCTAATCTTCCCTTTGTTTCCAAAATCTTAGAAAAGGCAGTTGCTAATCAATGATGTGAATATTTGCACATTAATGGCCTGTTTGAAGATTTTCAGTCAGGTTTTAGATTAAACCATAGCACAGAAACAGCACTAGTTAAAGTTAGTAATGATCTTCTCTTGGCTTCAGATAATGGTCTAGTTTCTTTACTTGTCCTGTTAGATCTTAGTGCTGCATTTGACACCATTGATCATGATATTCTACTGCAGAGATTGGAGCAGACTCTTGGTATCACAGGTGCTGCCCTCTGCTGGTTTAAATCATACTTATCTGATGGATTCCAGTTTGTTCATGTTAATGATAAAGCCTCACTACAAACAAAAGTTAATTGTGGAGTTCCACAAGGCTCAGTGCTTGGGCCTATACTTTTTACCTTATATATGCTTCCTCTAGGGAACATTATTAGGAAGCACAACATACACTTTCATTGTTATGCAGATGACACACAGCTATATTTATCAATGAGGCCGGATGAAATAAATCAGGTTGCTCAACTCCAGGAATGTCTCAGAGACATTAAGTCCTGGATGACCTGTAACTTTCTACTTTAAACTTTTATACTCGGCCCTAAACACCTCAGAGAAAAACTTTCTGATCACATTGTCACTTTAGATGACATCACCATGGCTTCCAGTTCCACTGTGAGGAACCTTGGAGTTACTTTTGACCAGGAAAGGTCATTTGACTCACACATTAAACTAATTTCCAGAACATCCTTCTTCCACCTGCGGAACATTATGAAAATTAGAAACATTCTGTCTTTACAGGACGCTGAAAAACTAGTTCATGCTTTTGTTACATCTAGATTAGATTACTGTAACTCCTTATTATCAGGATGTTCCAACAAGTCTGTTAGAACCCTTCAGTTCATTCAAAATGCTGCAGCACGAGTTCTGACAGGAACTAGAAAGAGAGACCATATAACTCCAGTGTTAGCTTCTCTACACTGGCTCCACCCACAGTTTAGAATTCAATTTAAAATCCTCCTCCTCACGTACAAAGCACTTAATGGTCACGCCCCTTCATACCTGAAAGACCTAGTCTTACCTTATCACCCTAACAGACCACTTAGGTCATAAAATACAGGTTTACTTGTGGTTCCCAGAGTCTGTAAGAGCAGAATGGGAGGCAGAGCCTTCGGTTACCAGGCTCCTCCTCTCCTGTGGAACCAGCTTCCAATGACAGTTCGGGAGGCGGAGCCTCTCTCTGTATTTAAAGTTAGACTTCAAACTTTCCTTTTTGATAAAGCTTATAGTTAGAGCTGGTTCAGGGAAACCTGGACCAGCTCTTAGTTCTGCTGCTATAGACCTAGACTGCTGGGGGATTTTCCTGTGGTGCACGTACATTCACTCTCTCACACTCAGGGTATGAATATGACTTTTTATATGTCATTAACCTTGTCTCTTTCTCTCCCTAGTTTGTGTCTTTCCTTCCTTCCCTCTTTCTCTCTCTCTCTCTGTATTCTCATCTTGCAGGTTGCAGGATCCAGATCCAGTTTTCGAGGCTATCCATATCATACATATTGTAATCCCGACTTCTAGACACAGGTAGTGCCAGGGCCGTGGATTTTGTGGTTTACAAAAGAGGAAGTAATTTCTTCAAATGAAAGACACCGTTTCTGCAGGACAGCCAGAGGTAACAGAACAACCCGATCTCACGTGGAGTCGGGCTCTCTTCTCCGGTCCGTCCATTTACCTGGTCCCCACCCCAACAAGGGGACACGGAACCAAAATCACATAATACTAAGGAAACAAAAGACTAAAAGTGATAATAAAACATTATGGACTAAATAACATAATTAATAAAATTAACAATACAGCTTAAACACATAATAAAACAATAACATGTAATTTAATGGTGTTAATGGTGACAAATAAACTACACGGTTACCCCATTTCAATAACCGCCCACAACAGCACACATGAAACATGTCAGACCACAACTGAACATGAGTACAGGTGGAATACACCCACACCCACAACAGGCAAACAGAAACCGAGGAATAGCACCACACCCTCAATAGCAGAAAACAAAACATGTGAGGGGGTGTCAAAGTGCCATCACAGCCCATTTAAGTGACAAAGTCTCTGTATCTAAGTGGACGCTGAATCAGGCGACAACTGCGGGACAGGAGGTGCACAGGTTCCTGTGAGAGTGACTGACGCACAGTGGGGCTTGTGGAGGCAACAGAGGAGGAGGGGGATGAGGAAGGGCAAAGAGGAGAGGGTGGAACACTGTGTCGAACACCACGACTGGCAGGAGTAGGTGTGGGCTGTCTACCGGCACCAACAGGCACATGTGGAGGAGTGGGAGGGCGAAAAGGCAAGGCCCCTGACAAGGCCGTGAGGCGAGGGGCTGGTGACTGTATCTCAGTGGGCACAGTAGTTGCCTGTCTGATAGAAGAGGCACCTGTTCAACCTGTTATGATGAACGACCCATGCTCGCAAGCCTACGCTTTTTGGATCTGTCATCTCATACGTAACATCTGGGTAACCACCACTACTCAAGCTGCTGGTGTACCAGGAGTAGAGGAGGTTACAGTGGGACTAAAGTTCAGTATCACATCAAGTGGCGAATTGGGTTCTCTACCATTAACTAAGAAGAACAAAGAAAAACAAGTACAGAATGAACACTTGAATTGTATGCAAGCTCAGCTTGTGGCAAATACTGATCCCATTCTCCACTGCTTTCTACAATGTATTTGGCAAGCTGATCTTTCAGCGTCCAGTTCACTCTCAACCATGCCATCGGACTGGGCGTGGTATAGTGAGGGGCAGGTTTTATCAATGCCAGGGAAACCACAGAGATGCTTAATGAGGTCTGACTCAAACTGTCGACCTTGATCAGTGTGGATCGACTCTGGCACCCCATGATGTCTGATATAGTCCTCATAAATACACTTTGCCACTGTAGTGGAACGTTGATCCCTCAATGGAAAGAGGTTGACAGATGTGGTAAAATAGTCCATAACTACAAGTACATATCTGTTGCCAGATGATGTAACAGGAAGTTCAGTGATGTCTGCGGCCACTTTCTGAAATGGCCTCTCAGCTTGGATTGGCTGCAGTGGAGCTCTTTCACATGGAGTGGGGCAGCTCCGTGTTTGACATGCAAAGCACTCAGTACAAAACTTGTGAATATCACGGGTCATGTATGGCCAGTGTACGCTCTGCACTCAGGTGTCCACTGAACTGATTACCATGACAATGCTGTAGAGATGTGAGCTGTGGGTAAAACAACCTGGAAATTAACAGGTGTGTTCGAGCCTGTTTTGACCTTTCTACAGAGGATTCCCTGCATAATTACCAATTTGGGAAATTCATGTCAAAGTGTCCTCAGTGAAGGGGAGGAGCATTTTAAACAACCAACGGGTGGTCGGTGTTTGTTGTCATGTAGCCATGCAATGACCTCCCTGATACATTGTCTTCATTCTGTTGTTGCTGCAGTTCATCTAGGTGAACAGAAAGAGTGTGGCTAACTTCTGGTGAATTGTGTCAGTTTTGTCATGTGGGTCTCTGCCAGGTGAGGCAGTAGTGTCCGTGGTGATGGAAGAGGTAACACACTGGACAGCTTTGTTGTGAACCTCAGTCTTTGGACGCCTGGACATGGCATCTGTGTTAGCATGCTGCCTGTCCTCTCTGTGTAAGATGTTGTAGTCATACACATCCATCTCAAAAATCCATCTACTGCGTCTCCCAGTAGGATCATTGTCCACTGGGGTTTTCTTCAGACTCAGTAAAGGTTTATGATCTGTAATCACAGTGAATGTGCTGCCGGAGAGGAAGTGTTAAAAATGTCTCACGGACCAAACAACTGCCCAGAGCTCACGGTCAAACGTAGACCACTTTCTTTCAGAGGGATTAAGTGTGTGACTTGCATAGGCAATAACACGTTCCTTATCACCTGGTGTTGAGACAACACAGAGCCAATGCTGCCCTGTGAAGCATCAGTGTACAGGAGGAAAGGTTGTGGCAAAACGAGATGTGCCACAATGGGAGGATGAGTGAGAGCATGCGTCAAAGATTGAAATGCATCCTCACACTCAGCCGTCCATTTGGATCTCGCTCCTTTGTGCGTGAGAGAGTGCAATGGAGCAGCAATGTTTTTAATAAATCCACGGTAGTAAGAGCATAATCCAATGAATGCTCTCATCTCTGTAGCTGTCCTAGGTGTAGGCCATTTCCGAACGTATATATGTATATCTGTATATATGTATATATGTATATCTGTATATATGTATATCTGTATATATGTATATATGTATATATGTATATCGGTATATATGCATATCTGTATATATGTATATCTGTATATATGTATATATGTATATCTGTATATATGCATATCTGTATATATGCATATCTGTATATATGTATATCTGTATATATGCATATCTGTATATATGCATATCTGTATATATGTATATCTGTATATATGTACAGTATATCTGTATATATGTATATCTGTATATCTGTATGTATACGTCCAACAGGAAACTGAAGTTTGTAAACCACTCACTCTCTCACACCAAACCTCATAGAGAAAATCGGTGATTTTAGCTGGTGGGGACACAGGAGCTGCTGGTCCTCTGCTGCCTCGTGTGGTCACTTTATGTCACTGAGGTGAATGTGAATGCAGGATTTTTCATGGCGAATTAACAAAATCAGACATTAGAACTTGATGTTGGCAGCAGTGGATCAACAACTCCTGTGTATGTGATGTTAAAATCACCGATTTTCTCTATGGGCTTTGGTGTGGGAGAGTGAGTGGTTTACACAGTTCAGTTTCCACAGACATTAAGGTTTAATATCAGTCTCTGACCTGAGATCAAACTGTGATCTGTTTTGCTCCAAGGTTTACACACACACGCACGCACGCACGCACGCACGCACGCACGCACACACACACACACACACACACGCACACACACACGCACACACACGCACGCACACACACACACACACGCACACACGCACACACACAATGATGTTGTCACAGTCGCGCTGACAAACACGCAGCTGTTCAGTATAAATCTTCACCAGTTTGTTTTAGCTCAAGTGCTCAAATTAAGTATGTGTATGTTTTCATATGTGTGTGTGTGTGTGTGTGAGAGGAGCTCCACTTCCTCCGGGATCAAGTGTTGAAGTCAGGGTGGTCTTCAGTCTGGGGTGGTAATCCTGCTGCTGTGTACAAGTCTCAGACACACACACACACACACACACACACAGGTCTCCTGGGTCTGTGTGTGTTTATTTACAGTTTGGTCAGAGATGTGGAGAGCGGCCGTCGCCTCGTGACGACGTCATCTCCACGTTCTGTCTTCACTTCTTCACATTTTTACAGCTTTGACGGAGATGTGCTCGCGTTAAACATAAAATAAATATTTGTTTGTGTGTGTTCCACGCCGCCGTGGTGTGTTTGTGTGTGTTCCACGCCGCCGTGGTGTGTTTGTGTGTTGGACATGCAGAAATAATCTCAGTGTTTGGGTTGGACGATGCAGCGAGAGAGCACACACCAAATCCAGTGTAAATAGAAAAACTTGACAGAGAAACATGAACATCATTCACTGAGGCAGCTGCAGTTTATTTTACTGCTAACAGAGAAATGTCATGTTTTAAATAGTGAACTGATGTGATATTAACAAACAAACAATCAGAGCTAAACAGAACGTATTATTGTTTCAATGTGTGTGAGAACATTCAAGTATAAAAACCCTCGACTGTGCTTAATCATCAGTGTAAGTCTACGATGTCCAAACAACACGTTCACGTCTTTATCTCACTGTGAGACAGGAAACTGAAGTTTGTAAACCACTCACTCTCTTACACCAAAGTCCAGAGAGAAAATCAGTGATTTGAGCTGCTGGTCCTCTGCTGCCTCGTGTGGTCACTTTGTGTCACTGAGGTTAATCTAAACGTAGGATTTTGAAAGCCGACTTTTACAAAATCAGACGTTTGAACATAGTGATGGAGGCAGCAGTGGATCAACAACTCCTGTGTGTGTGTGTGTGTGTGTGTGTGTGTGGTGTTAAAGTCACTGGTTTTCTCTATGAGGTTTGGTGTGGGAGAGTGAGCGGCACAAAACTTCAGTGAATGGTGAGGACAGGTGAGGACAGGTGAGGACAGGTGAGGACAGGTGAATTGGTGATAATTCAGGTCCCAGAGTGAGTGAGTGACATCTGTGACCTTTGACCCACGTTGACTGGCACATGTGTTTACATATTTTATCATTTGTAAAGTTTTAAACGACTTTTTTACTTATACTCAAGTCCATTTTTGTTTGAGTTGAATATTTCAGTTCTCTCTCTTTTCCCCTCCGCTTCTCTCCCACTTCGTGGGCATCATTTGTCTAACCAGGAACATCACATCTATTTTCATGTTGTTTTTTCCTTGTGTGACTGCTGGCAGCCATGTTTCCACTAAGCTCCGCCCTCTGTCTTTTTCAGATGAAGTGCACACACACACACACACACACACACACACACACTGTGTTTACACAGAGTTATGTCAGATGAACATATGCTAACGTGTACGTTAGCCTTGGTCTGACATTAATGAGACGCAGGAGGGTGTTGGTGGTGCGACGCCGCCGATGACTGGACCTTCACAACTCATTACACACCGTCCAATCAGAGCGCAGCGAGCGTGACCACTGTTTATTTATCCTCAGAGCTGGAGACGGCAGAGAGCAGGCACTCGTCAGTCTGAAACACACACACACACACACACACACTGGTTTCCACGACTTCAGAGGACATCACAATGGCTTTCATTCATTTCCCCGGGACTTACTCTGACCTTAACTAGTACTGACATTAACCATAACTAGTACTGACCTAAGACAGACACACACAGACATGTTTGTGAGAGTGAGTGGTTTTTACAAACTTCAGATAAAGACATGAACACATTCTTTAATGGAAAAACATTTTATTTTTAGTGTTTTGTTCAGATGAGTTTTTCCTTGAGTCCTCGCTGCAGTTGAGTTAGAAACAGGAACACAGTTCTCAGCAGCAGGGGGCGCTCACAGCACATTACAAAAACTGTCCCTCTAAGTGGCTTCTGGAGCGTCTCCATCAGGTGAGTCAAACACACAAACTGTCGGAACATCGTCACGACGACACACAAACTCCTTTCATGACAACAATCGAGGAAATCAACAGTTTCACAGAAGAATTTACACAAACAAACAAACACAAGGCATCAGTGAGTGTCACATGACAGGAAGTTCACACGCCAACACTAGTGCAATAATAAGGCTGCGTCCCATTTACATCGGAACACGCCATCATGTCCGTGATCCAGTTGAAAAGTCGGGAGGAAAAAAAAACAGCCGTTAACAACGCGATAAACGTGTAAGTTGTAACTTTAACGATAAACGTTAAGTTATGTGTGCGACTGATTTACTGCGAGAAAACGCAAACAACACTTGTGACATTAACGGAAAAATACTCGCAATAACTCGTTTGTATGATAACGTTGCTCCGACTATAAATGGAACACGGCACATATATACTGTACATATATATACATATACACACATATATATGTGTGTATATGTATATATATATATACACACACACATATATATATAAAACACACAACAGATCGCGACAAAATTCACATCGGTTAAAAAACAGAAAAAAAGGAGAGAAAAATGTAGAGTTGCAATAGCATGTTTAAACACTAGGGGTCTCACTTCAGTTTTATATTCATGTTGATCACAAACACGATGGATTCTTTTACAACAGAAATATTTACAACATTTACAAAAATCAGTCAGTCAACCAACCAACCAGTCAGTCAACCAGTCAACCAACCAACCAACAAGTCAGTCAACCAACAACCAGTCAACCAACCAACCAACCAACCAGTCAACAGTCAGTGAGTAGCATATGAAGCTGTTCTCACTGCTTTGAATGAAGACACAATGCTGCCATCCAGTGGTCCCAGGAGGAACTACAGCTCAGTCAACTGAAACAATTCAACAATTATTCTATTGATTTCTAAATGATTTCATGTTTAAATGACATTTTTTTTAAATAAAAAAAAGACGAACAGGTGCGATGTTTTACCTGCTGCCAAACAAACACGAGTGGCCGCCATTTTGGAATCCTGCGCCGGGAACGCTGAGGATGTCAATCTGGACATTTATGAGTTCCGACTACAAATGGAACGCAACACTCATACACACACACACACACACACACACACACACACACACACACACACACACACACACACACACACAGTTTTGTTTGTTTGTTCTCTGTGCTTTTTTTTTAAGGACTTCTTCTTCTCCTTAGACGTCCACGATGAATCTCGACCACACTCACGTGTAAATATGGTTACCGTGGAAACAGAACACGCAGCAGATGGTGTGAGGCTGTTTACGTATCGTATATACACCAGCTGATGATAATGATGATATCGATGATAATGATGATATCGATGATAATGATGATATTGACCATATTGATGATATTGATGATGATATGATGATGATGACGATGTTGATTATTGCTGCTCTGACTATGACACAGTTCAGTTCAGTTTTTTTGGTTGTTGTTTCTCCTCCGTCATGGAAACTGTAACGTGTCATGTGACCGTCGTCCTCGCACTCCCCCACTCACTCAGCCGCCATTTTCTCTATGTGGTCACTCAGCAACTTGTACTGTTCTGCAAAACACACACACACACACACAAAAGTTATTAGTTACAGTATGAGTTATGTGAATTAAAGGGACAGTCCAGGTCCTGACACTGAGTCAGCCACTCAACAAAAGACGTGAACGTGTGACGTAATAAAATCTACGTCACACGTTCACGTCATCTTCACAGACATTACCAACAGGAAACTGACGTTTGTAAACCACTCACTCCCTTACACCAAAGTCCATAGAGAAACTCACAGGAGCTGTTGATCCACTGCTGCCTCCATCACTAAGTTCAAATGTCCTATTTTTACAGTTTGGCATTAAAAATCCTTTGTTCAGATTAACCTTAGTGACACAAAGTGACCACACGAGGCAGCAGAGGACCCGCAGCTCCTGCGTCCCCGCAGCTAAAATCATTGATTTTCTCTATGGACTTTGGTGTAAGGGAGAGTCATCAGTGATAGTGAGCGTCAGCTTTGACTTTGTGTCAGAAGAACCACATTTCAACATGAACTACACCAACATTAGCATTTTCGCCAGGTCAAGACTTAAATAGAAAAATCAATGTTGTGGTTTTTATTGAATGTTTTGGGTTTTTTAAGTGAGAATTAAACTCTGAGTGAACTGGTGAAAAAACCAAAAAGATTGACCTTGGTTGAGGTTTCCGATGATGGCCTGTTTCTTCAGGAAGTCGTTACACAGCTTCTTACTGAGACCAAACGCCAACATGTTGTGAGTGAACGTCCTGAAAACACACACAGTGTGAGTCCAGAGTTCTCAAAAACAACACAGCATAAGACCAAAGCTCACAGATACTGAGGAAACGCATGAATCCATGTTAGTAATGACACAAACAAATATGAAACGTTTTTTGTGGTAAATGTTAGAAAAACATGTTTGTAACATGACAATAAAAGGAGTATAATACCAATTTTATTTAATTAAAGTTACAAAGTAACATTGCAAAAACATGTTTTTGACACTTTTAAAATTGAACTAATGTTATTTTTTTAGAAATGTTAGTTACGAAGAATGAAAAGTGCTGGAATTTAAAGGTCGTTAAAAAACGCAACACATCACTGTGTTACCAATTTTACAAAAATATTATAACATAACAAAACAAGTAACTAATAGTACACTTTCTTGTGATACTAAAAAAAAAATGTTTAAAAAAATATGTAACCAAGTAAATTTGTCTTTTTGGAAGCCACAAAAACACGAGTGTGACCAAATGCTGTAAAGTTACAAAAGTTTGGGCAAAGTTAGCTCATTTTTTGGATATGAAACCAAATTGTTTTTTACATTTTACTGGTGTGTCCAAAAATGACGAAATATTCTAATGTCAGAGAAACACGTGTTGAATGTTCCAAAAAACATGTAGGTAATGTCACACTTTTAAAAAAAAGTGCTTTTTAAGAGGCTACAAAAACTCCTAAAAATGCTGAGCGTGACCAAAAGGTGGAGCCAAATGTTATAAAGTTACAAAAACGTTTGGCCAAAGTTATCAAACTCTTTTTCACATGGAACCAAGAAGTTGCAAAAACACGTACAGTTACCAAACACGCTACTAAAGGACTCAACTTTCAAAAAGTGGAATTTTAAAGTAGTTTTCCTGCCATTTTAATGTCAACTTTGTCGGAGCGCTGAGGCCACGCCTTTTTTCTTTTTCTTTTTTAAAAACACCTTTTGACATGGAGAAAATCCTTTGACGACTTTTAATCATTAACTTGTCGAGAACACATGGACAGAGTTTGACGCGTCTAGCTCAAACATGCTAGGACGAGTTTGTTCAAATATATTTGTTTTTCATTAGATCAAGTACATTAGATCCGACGACTTTTGTCTGACCGTGACCCTTCAAAATAAATCACTAGGACTGTGATTTTAAGTCACTCCCGTTAATTGATAATGATTTTTCCTCCTTTCAGGATTATTATGATAAAAGAAATTCGCCACGATCGACTGAAACTAATATCGTATATCGTCTTATCTCTAACTCCGCGGCGTGGCGGCGGCGTCCTCACCCCAGCTGACCGAACGCGATGTTCTCGTCGATCTTGGAGCTGTCGTCTCGCTCCTCCTGCGTCATGTGACACCATTTCTCCCTGCAGCGAAGAAGAAACAAGAAGAAAAGTCAGATTCAGACGTCAATGGTTCCACGTTGCAATGCGGCGCAAAGAGTGAAAGAGACCATGTCATATGAGACAAAAACGACTTGAATCACGACAACCATCAGCAGCAGCAGCAGCAGCAGCAGCAGCAGCAGCACATCAACAAAACACAACCACTCATTCACAAATGATTCACAAGAAGCAATGATCGATGTTACATAATCATCAAATATCCACTGGGTTATTCACTTTTAATTTTACCACAGATCACCGACCAAACAACTGCCGCTGATGCATTCAAGTGACCTCGGAAATTTCAAAACTTCAGATCAGATCAGTTTTTTTTTTCAAAGTTCATTATTCTAAAATCATCTTTCAAATGAAATGTCTTTATTAAAATAAAAAGACAATGTTTGAAATCCTTTGTCCAGATTGACCTCAGTGACACAAAGTGACCACACGAGGCAGCAGAGGACCAGCAGCTTCTGTGTCCCCACCAGCTAAAATCACTGATTTTCTCTATGGGGTTTGGTGTGGGAGAGTGAGTGGTTTACAAACTTCAGTTCAACCATCTCTTCTTCTATTCTCCAGGGGCCCGTTTCAGAAAGCAGGTTTAGTGAAAACTCTGAGTTAGTTAACCCTGAGATGAGGGTTTTTCGGTTTCACAAAGCCAGTTCAGTTTAACGCTGAGTCAGTTACCCCGGCAACATACTCTGTGAACCTGGCAGGTTTTCTTCAACAAACCCAATCACATGTTACTTCCAGTGTGCAAACTATACCGCGGGTTTGGGGGGGGGTGGTGGGGTGTTGTGGGACGGACGCTTGCGCGTGCCTCAGGGCGAGGACTTGTGGCGTATTTCCACCAGCTCTACTCGCCTCAGCACGACACGACACGATGACGATGCAGCTGGAAACACTTTCACTTCACTGTAGTTAAGAAGTGACTTTTTGAAATCTTAATGTTTGACAGCAGTGACTGCGTTTATATTCACACGTGGAAATATGGTCATGAAATAGTGTTGAGCAAAATGTTTGAATGTAAAATAGAGTCAAAAAAAGTGAGTCAGTTTGAACATGGACACTTCAGTTGGACTTTATATTATAGATCCATAAGTAAACTATGTTTTCTCAGTTTGGTCCATATTGTCATCTTCAGTTTGTGTCTTGTCAGGTTACAGCTGAATAAATATCAGATCAAATGGAACATAATGGTACGACTGCAGCATCTCAACATCCATTAATGAAAGGATGAATGAGTGGATTACGCTGTATAAAATGTAACAGTATTCATTTATTAACTCGTCTCTTCACATAAATGTCATGGTCATTGTCATGTGTTATTATTTCTGCTCGACCGGATTCAAATGGAGGCTGTGCTCTTCGTTTACCCGTTGCCATGGTGAATCATAGTATCAGAGCTCCATTGATGATGACGTTTTTTCTTTCCTAACGCACACGCTTAACTCACAGTGAACTGAACGAATGCTGATCAGCTGTTCTGAAACTCAGTTGGTCAACCTAGAGTTAAGGTTTTAACTCAGAGTTTGTTGAACCTGCTTTCTGAAACAGGCCCCAGATGTTTAAATGCTGCAGAGGCTCTGCCATTCTCCTCCTCCTCCTCCTCTCTGCCTTCGCATCATTTCATTTTCCTTCTTATTTTTAAATTGGACTATTTTCTTTTTCCTTTTGAAGGCAGCAGACAAAAAGAAGGACAGACCTCTCGTCTTTCTCTTCTTCCTTCGTTCTCCTGCCCGGCAGCGAGGCACAAGGAGACAAAGTCAACATGCAGAACAGCAACAGCAAAGAAGAAGTGAAGAAGAGGAGAGAATGAAAAGAGGAAGAGAAGCCAGCAGATCTCAAACCTTCTTTCTTTTTACCCACAGTCCAAACACCTTTGTTTCACATTGTGTGTCAGAGCAGAATGTGACTGGTCCACACTCACCTGGTGGTCGGCGACCGTTTCCTCCGCTCGCAGTGAACGGCGTCAAAGAAAGCGGCGTTCCAGAATCTGAGCGTGTGCCTGAGGGCGGGAAGATGGCGTTTAACATGTGTTTTTATTATTCAACATGGCATTTGTTCACTTGGAATTGGATTGTACAAAATTCTGCGTTGGTCCGTTTGAGAATGTGGTTGCAGGACTAAAACTGACGACTATTATCATAACCCACTCATCGGTCCATTATTTTTCCCATTAATCGCTGAGTCGTTTGGTTCAGAAAAAGTTGATCAGTGTTTGTCAAACCTGGAAACGATGACGTTCTCAAACGTCTCGTTTTTGTCCACAAACCAAAAATGATTCCTTGGTTTTTATGAAGCAAAGAAACCAGAAAATATTCACATTTAACAAGCTGAAAAATCCCAGAAACTGCTTTTTATTATTAAAAACGAAATCCCCCAAAACGATCAATGGTTGACGCCTAACTTAGTTAAAGATTAATAATGGATTAATTGTTGCAGCCCTAACTGAAACTTCAATAGCAGTTTATACAGAGAGAGTGTAGATTTTATTAATTAATTAAATTAAATTGTAGAAGTACATCATAAAATTGGAAATTATTATTTAAAAAAAAAATTTAAATAAATATATGATCAATGAATCGATAAGTTGTTGCAGCCCTGAGTCAAAGTGCAAACATAGCAGTTTATACGGAGGGGACACTTTTGTCACTTAAGATGCTGAGAGTGTAGATTTTATGTGGAAATGAATGCATTTTTAATAATGACATTTGGAGTTGCTTAAAAAGAATGAATCCAATAAAGGTGATGTGTCTGTGATTCTTTTATTCTATGTTTGTGAAAGCACATGAACTCCTGTCCTCACTCAGACCAGAACCTTTGACCGGAGTCAGTAGACCAGTGGTTCTGTGAACTCTGAATTTACCAGATGGGCTGCTGCTTCAGGTGTGTGTACAGGTAAACTTTCTCCCCTCTCTTCCCCTCTGCAGCCTCAGACACTGTGGAGGAGGACAGAAACATGGCAGACACTCACACCTCTCCACATGTTTCTACACACCAAGTTCAATGTGTTCACCTTACCTGGAGATCTGGGCTTCATCTCACTTGGACTTTCTCCTTCTCTGGAAAGAGGAACACAGCATAGAGAACACACATACATATATATATATGTATATATATATATATATATATATACATATATATATATGTATATATATATATATATATATATATATATATATATATATATATATATATATATATATACATATATATAGATAGATATATTTCATTTATTTGTTTTAAGGGAGTGGACAGGCAAGGGGGAGGCAAGGGGAGGGGGGGAGAGAGAGAGAGAGAGAGAGGTGGACGGCAATATCAATGGTAGTGTATGGGTAAGTAACATTGAACAATTGAAATGTGACAAAATAGACATACTAGAACATACTCGACAAAACAAAACATAGACAACATTAGACTTTTTGCATTGTAGCAAGTAGGAATTTCCAGTTTACTCTATCGAATGCTTTTTCTGCATCTAGTGAAACCACTGCTGCTCTAAGTTTATTAATAGAAAGTAGCCAATTCTCGAGTAGGAGTTGTGTACAGGTGAGAAGAAGGTGTTTTCTTTGTCGGCTGGATGACAGGAGCACCAAACATCACCATCATCACTCACATAGATAGATAAACTGATGCACATTTAAATTATTCATCTAAGACTGGATGTTTTCTCACTCCGTCTTCTGAGCCGTCGAGCTCCTGAGCTTGTTCTCCAAGCCTCCGAAGAAACCTTTGACGTCAGTCTTGGACGTGTTTTTGAGAAGGCCGACGGCAGCGTCCTTCGTCCCCGACAGCCAGGAGTTGGCCTTGTTGAGATACAAGTCCATACCAGCGGGAGGGACGCCGCGGTCCAGCAGCTGTGACGGAGACGGTGGACACTTTCCTGAAAAGATGTGAAGAAAAACAGATTTTTTATTTTTTAGATTTTAAGAACATGTTCGTCTTTATCTCACTGTGAGACAGTTTACAGACAGGAAACGCGACCTAACAACAGGGTAAAGTGGCAGCATCACTTTACGAACACAGAACTGTTCTCGGGGGGTGAAATCCTCATCATGTGGTGTTGTGAAATAATGTGGTAAATACACTGTAAAATACACTGTAAAATAGAATGTAAAATAAACTACAATACACTATAAATACTCTGTATAATAAACTGTAAATACACTGTAAAATAAGCTAAAATACACTGTAAAATAATCTGTAAATACACTGTAAAATAAACTAAAATACACAGTAAATACACTAAAATACAGCATAAAATAAACTAAAATACACTGTAAAATAAACTGCAAGTTTATTGTAAGTATCTAACATTTGTCAGATTATAAAAGATACTAATAATTATTTTGTCGGATGTCGACAAGGAAAATTTGGGGAAGGAGTTCCAGAAGGACAGCCACTCCAAGCCAGTGTCTACTTCCGCTGTCGCGCCAAAACTCAGTAGCCAATCAGTAATCAGCTTCCTAAGCCCCGCCCACAGTCAGAACAGGAAACAAAAAAAAAACACGGAGCAAAGAACGAATGAGTGACGGAGCGCAGACAAAAGAGTCAGAGCAAACAGAATTCTGATCACTGCAAACAAATAAAACTGAATATTTTATTTGCAATTTGTGTATTTTTGATTGTGTGAATAATAATAATAATAACTTAGATTTATAAAGCACCTTTCACAAAACCAAAGGTCGCCGTACAGTTGAGAACAGATCAAAAATAAAACCAGAAAACACAAACACTGGCAAACAAACAATCAGGTGTCGCTTCAACAGAGATTTAAATGATGCCTGGTGAACAGCCAGAGGGAGTGAGTTCCAGAGTGTTGGAGCAGCGACACTGAAAGCCCAGAGGTCAGCAGACCGCAGGTTCCGGGAGGGACGGTGCACATGGAGGAGGTCGGAGAGATAATGTGGAGCAAGTGAACGGAGAGACTGGACCTTAACGGGAGCCAGTGCAGTTGTTTCAGTGTGGGGGTGATATGTTGCCAAAGTTTGGTCCGAGTGAGAACCCTAGTAACAGAGTTCTGGACATGTTGGAGCCTGTCCAGGGTTTTCTTCGGGACCCCAAACAGGACAGCATTACAGTAGTCCAGGTGTGATGTGATGAAGGAATGGACGAGGGTTTCAGCGACAGAGTCAGTGAGTCGGGAGATATTTTTGAGGTGGAAAAGTGCAGATTTTGTGACAGATTTGATGTGTGTGTCGCATGATAGGGTTGAGTCCAAAATGACACCCAGGTTACGAACCTCCGTGGACAGTGAAGTGGTGATGTAGTCAACAGAGAGGACCAGATCTCCCACCTTGTTAAGGAGAGACTTTGGACCGACCAATATCACCTCTGTCTTCCGGCTGTTTAGTTGGAGCAGGTTAAAGGTCAACCAAGATTTAATTTCCTGTTAACAGTTGATAAGAGAGTGTGGAGGGAGATGTGCTGAGATAGAGAGGAGTATCATCAGCATAGCAGTGGAAGGGCCAATTAATGCTGCATTTGGGTGTGTTTCTGCGTTGAGAACATGTGGAAAAAAGGTTCAGCGAGTGTTTGTGATAAATACCAGACGCTCCACACGCTCCCCGCCAATGAGCAAAGAAAAGCTCAGTGGATATCTTTCATATTTGAGGGGAATATTCCTGCTACATTTCCCAAATACCTCCATGTATGCGGCAACCACTTCATGGAGGATTGTTCCGCAAACTTGGGGCAATATAAAGCAGGACACAGCACTAAACTTCACCTAAAACAATACGTATATTACAATATTTACAAAGCGTAAAACTGTCTTTGTGTGCTTGTTCTGTCGTTTAGCATTAGTGATAGTCGGCTACAGGCTAAGCTACACATTGGGCTGGGCAATATCTAGATATTTTAATATTTATCGATATATTTCTAAACAAGATATAACACGGGACAATATCGCTTGTATCGATATACTGTAATTCATTTTGCGTTAAAATGACAATACATGAGCTGCAGGTTCACACCTATTTCACACACACACGCACGCACGCACGCACGCACGCACGCACTTATAACTGTTTGTTTATTTTATAAGGGTTTGCCTGTGGAAAACATTCAATCTAATATGCTTTAATGCTTATTATAGCATATTAGAAAAAATGATGCTTAGAAAAATATCCAGATATATATCGAGTATCGCCATTCAGCTAAAAAATATCGAGATATGACTTTTAGTCCACATCGCACAGCCCTACTACACATGTTCGCTTGTGTTTCATTTGCATGTATGTGTGTTTATCATCTCGGTAACCACAACGTTATCCAAGCTACAGGCGTCCTCTGCAGCAGTCTTTCACCTGTCACAGAGTGAGGAAATGGAGGAATCCAAGTCCAAGTGTTCAGCAATCAGACTGGACAACGCCGGACAACATCGGTGCACTGACAGCCTTAATATTCCTGAATGTAATGGTTCGCCTGGGGCGCTGCCTAGGCACGTGAGCAGGAACATTGAAGGTGATTACATGATGGACAGAGACAGCTAGGTCCATGGTTGGTGAGAGGGAAGCCAGTTGAGCAAACCAGGTCTAGTGTGTTACCCTTGCTGTGGGTGGGACCCTGTAAATGCTGCACAAAGTTGAAACAATCCAGCAGTGACAGAAACTCAGAGGCAAATTTGCAACTGCCGGGGCCAACATGAAGGTTAAAGGGGACATATTATGCAAAATGTACTTTTTAACATTTTAATACTTATATTTGGGACTCTGGAGGCCCTACCAGTCGCCAAAGTGTGGAAAAAGAATACTCAGCCCTTTTTTCGTGGTCCCCCTTAGTGTAAGTATAGGCGATAAAACACGCGATGTTGAATTCCCTCCGCTGACGGCAGCATGCGCATTTCACCGCGAATGTTACCACCCACCAGTAAGTTTACTTGGAGAGCTCCACCTTAGCTCCACCTTAGCTCCACCTTGTCCCTGCGAGAGTGCAGGCGAGGGAGGAAGAGCGGTATTATGTCAACGTGGAGGGACAAGTGTGCTGTTGGTGGCTGCACAGTGGAGCACAGTGTTTTACACAAACTTCCAGCCTCAGAGGATTTTATATATGAAGCTAATGTGCCGGATAAAGTCAGCAAACGTGTGTTCGTGTGTTCGCACCACTTCGCATCAGACTGTTCTGTGAACCTTGGTCAGTACAATTCTGGACTGACCAGAAGATTAACAATAAAAATCGATGCTATTACATTCCCACTGCTGTGGAGAACACAGGAGTAGCATGCTAGTTAATGAAACACATCTAGAGTTTTATAAGCAGTGAGTAACACAAACAGCAGCCGTCAGCGACCGTATTTCACTGACGTACAAACACACACATTTTTAAGAAAAGGTCAAATAGAGGTCATAACTGACCATTCTGACACGACCTGTTGCAGTCTACATACTACAACTTCTTCCGTAGCTTCCTCTTGTTCAGGGTCGGACTCAGGTTCAAACATATATGGTTGAACCGCAATGTTTCCTCCACCAGCCATGTTTCTCCCACGGTTCAAGCTCAACTGCTGTCATGGCAACATGAGCGTGCCGTGTCAAAGTGGGTGTGTTTGCCTGTGTCTCATTTGCATGTAAAGGGACCATGCACAAAACCGAGCGTTCTGAAAGGGGCGGGTTTAGCAGGGTTATTGAACTGCTATGGTCCTTATGATATTTTGACCAAAGCATGTCACAGACATGTTCATTGGGACACTAGGGAACTAGTTTAACTTGGAGAAATAGGGTATAATATGTCCCCTTTAAAGTCCCCCAGCAAGAGTGTCGATGTGGACATAGTATTGACAGGTGTCAGGAGCTCAGATAGTTCGGATAAAAACATGCCAGGAGCTTTGGGTGGGCGGTAAATGAGGACAGTCTGAAGCTGAGAACTGCCAGCCAGAACACCACACTCTCAAATGTGGTGGTAATAAGCATGGAGACCCCTTTAATCTGGATGTTGGCACAGTGGATAACAGCCAGTCCCTCACCGCCACCATCAGTGTGAGGCTTCTGTAGGTAAACATAGCCTGGAGGAGTGGCTTGATTTAATGCCAAGTCTCTGTCAAACAGAGGACATCAATCCTGTGCTCCAAAATGATGAAGAAGTAGAGGTTTGTTGTTGAGAGAGCGTACCTTTAGCAGCATGAATGTGTGAGTATTATCCATAGGTGAGGCTGAGTGGATAGGAAAAGGAACTGTTAACACGGCACAATGGGCGGAGCCATCTAGTGCGCACATGGTGTTTGTCGTGATGACGAAACACAGAACTCAGGTGACTCACCGACAGGACGGAGGGAATGGGTGAACCAGAATAAATCAACCAGTGCCGGGAGCCCCGATGAATGTACCGGGGTCGTCGGAGGAGTCGAAGAGATCTAACAACAACAGGGTCCGGTGTGAAGTCGGCGTTGAGTCTGTGAAGTTCCGAGGAGCTGTACTGGATCCTCCCCATCGTCCGGAAAGAACAGTAGCAGTCGGTGGCTAATGCTAATGCTGAGGGAAATCATCCAAAACTTCCCCAAAGTCACGAGAATCCAAGAGGTCTGATCACCCGACGTCGTGAAGGCAATGGTGGCCCTCAGAAGAGCCAGCGGCCAGTAGCAACCGCCGAGGCTAGATGGGACAACCGACCGTAGGAGGAGCAGATCGAACAAAACAGCCCCACCGTATCAGCAAACAGGTCAGCGCACAGCCAGTGCACCGCACAACAGTAGCCACAATCCAAGTAAGAATGGCAGAAGAAACGACATAGACACAAATGGTAGATAATCAAATTAAATTTGGAGTGAGAAGCGGCGACATACACGTCAGCGTCCTCTCACACCAGAAGTCCAAAACGGCGTCCTTGCCTTGTGTGGTTGATTTTAGTTTTTGCTCAGTTCATTAAGGGTTGTTTGCTTCTTTGAAAAGCTTAATTCCACAGAGTTAGGGCTTTAAAACACACGCAAAACCAGCATCATGTCGTGTTCTGAGTGCATGAGAAGAATTCAGGTCTTACCAATGTAGTAGTAGGTGAAACACATGGTCATGAGGTTTTTGGCCGGACTGTAGTCGTCCATCTGGTAACATCTGCAAACACAATATGTGCTCAGTCATCATCCCACGAGTATATGTGTGTGTGTGTTGACAAGAATCTTAAGATATAATCATTGCCTGATACAGAATTATCGGGCAAATTTGAAAATGAAAACTCTAGACGCACGGTTACAGCATTAAACAAACACAGTTTTCTTGACGTAGTTCTCTAGGAGGTGGAAAGTCCCATGGCTGAGAGTCTGCTGCCACCTACTGGACGGGGAATTAACCTCAGTCAGAAGTGTTTTTCATGTTTTACGATCATTCATCAATTCACAGATTATTAATCCATGACTCAATTGATTGCCAACTATTCTGATCTCCACAGCAGCTTCTGGGTGTGGAAACACTGATCAATATTTTTCAGCATTTTATGGAGCAAAATCCATAAATAGATTGTCTGATTACGATTTAATGATGGGGTGGAGTGGCTCAGTGGTTAGGACCGGTACCCTGTGTGCGAAAGACATCATGGTCGCAATGGTTGCAAGTTTGACTCCACTCCTGGCTGATTGCACTCAATTCCATTGTAAATTGCTTTGGATAAAAGCGTCTGCTAAATGACATGTAATGTCATGTAAATTTATTAAGAGTTTGAGTTTTTCTTTGTTTGTTTTTCGATGACCTGTTTCATGAGCTTCTATATTTTTTATTGAAAATACTGTATATACATATATATATATATATATGACTAAAGACAAACAACACCATTGCGAGCAAGTGTGTTGCCAACAGCGCCCCCTACACGACGCACTGCATTCAAGAAGAAAGCCAGAAAAAAACCACGTGACTCACTCGAAGAGAACGACAGCGAACGACTGGACCAGTCTGTAGAAAGTGGCCTCGCTCACACATGTAGAGCGGCAGCGCTGTGGACAGACAGACAGACAGACAGACACAGAGACACGTTCATTAAACGTCAACACAAAGACAACATATAACACACAACAGGGACATCACAATAACTGATTCTGTTAAAACCATATTTCAGGGTCTTTTAAACGTCAGTATCTTTAAGAACGTGTTCACGTCTTTATCTCACTGTGAGACACTTTTCCAACAGGAAACACTCACTCTCCCACACCAAAGTCCACAGAGAAAATCAGTGATTTTACCATCACAGCACCTCCATCACTAAGAGATGAAGACGTGAACATGTTCTCAACATATCGTAGACTCAAACAGATGTGGATTTTATTTGCCGAGTCTTTCTATGAGTAGCTTAAAATTGTTTTGTTTTTTTCCTGGTAGCAGCCATGTTCTGAGAGCGAGTCAGCCATTTTGTGTCAGTGCTTCAAACTTGAACGATGCTTTTAAACGGAGCTAAGCTCAAAAAGACATTAATGTTACGTTCAGTAAATTTGCAAGGGAGTGAAGTTAACAGGTGAACATGAAACCTCAACATCAACCGGAGACTGTTTGTGCTGCTCGTCAGGATTATTGCTGTTTTCTTTCCCTCTGTAAAGGTCACATCTGACGTCGTTTCTCCACACTCACCTGTGCACTGACGTGTTTGGCGAACCACTCGCGAGCTTTACTGCTCTCTCCAGTGCACAGCTCTCCAAAACGAGCCTTCTCTTCCTGGTCAAAGTCTTCTCTGTGAAAACAAAAGTCACTTACAGCAGCCGTAAAACACTAAAACTGCCCTTTATTCACCAAATATCTGATGATTGTGAAACTGTTGTGCACTGTAAAAATGATGTCAGGTCTGAAAATAATTCAACGGTTCTTCTTTTAGCAGTTTACGGAAAATAAAAACGAAAAAGTGAAAAAAAACTAAAATGATATCTATACACAGAAAATCAAAGCTGTGTTAGCGCTGAGCTAAACAAGGCAGCTGTAGTCACACTGTGTTTGGATAAACTACAGCAGGATAAACCTTTCTCCAGCTAACATCAAGTTTAACTCTGGTTATCCAGATAACATCAAGTTTAACTCTGGTTATCCAGCTAACATCAAGTTTAACTCTGGTTATCCAGATAACATCAAGTTTACCAGATAACATCAAGTTTAACTCTGGTTATCCAGATAACATCAAGTTATCCAGATAACATCAAGTTTAACTCTGGTTATCCAGATAACATCAAGTTTAACTCTGGTTATCCAAATAACATCAAGCTTAACTCTGGTTATCCAGATAACATCAAGTTTACCAGATAACATCAAGTTTAACTCTGGTTATCCAGATAACATCAAGTTTAACTCTGGTTATCCAGATAACATCAAGTTTACCAGATAACATCAAGTTTAACTCTGGTTATCCAGCTAACATCAAGTTTAACTCTGGTTATCCAGCTAACATCAAGTTTAACTCTGGTTATCCAGATAACATCAAGTTTACCAGATAACATCACGTTTAACTGGTTATCCAGATAACATCAAGTTTACCAGATAACATCAAGTTTAACTGGTTATCCAGATAACATCAAGTTTACCAGATAACATCAAGTTTACCAGATAACATCAAGTTTACCAGATAACATCAAGTTTAACTGTGGTTATGCAGATAACATCAAGTTTACCAGATAACATCAAGTTTAACTTCAAGTTTAACTCTAACATGACGTTAAACTCTGGTTATTCCACCAATGTTAGGTTTAACTTGTGGATTACAAGTTAACATGTGTTAATATCTTGAAGTCAGGCATAGGGCTGGGTATCAGTAAAAAAATTTCGATACCGGTACTAATACCAATACCGATACCAGTTTTATAATATCAGTCAGTCATCATCTACCGCTTTATCCTCCACCAGAGGGTCGCGGGGGGTGCTGTGCCACAGCGGGGTACACCCTGGACAGTTCGCCAGTCCATCGCAGGGCCACACACTCACAGACAGAGACAAACAACCATTCACTCTCACACTCACTCCTATGGTCAATTTAGAGTGTTCAATTTACCTAATCCCCACATTGCATGTTTTTGGACTGTGGGAGGAAGCCGGAGAACCCGGAGAGAACCCACGCACACACGGGGAGAACATGCAAACTCCATGCAGAAAGGCCCTTGTTCCAACCCGGGGCTCGAACCCGGGTCTTCTCGCTGCAAGGCGAGAGTGCTAACCACTACTCCACCGTGTGGCCCAGTTTTATAATATAATTTCTAAAAAAGAAAATTACACATTATGGTACAAATCCATCCTTAGTTTTTATTTTTCAGTTAAACATTTTTACACTCAATGCAGTTTTTTTTTACACAAAAAGAACAATTACAAACAAGTGACAAGTCATTTTCACTAAGGATCTCACAGAAAATTACAGAAGTAAAATCAATGTCGACATTAGAACACAAAACATAACAATAACATGGTTGTATTATTATTACTCAAAAACCATAATCTAGGCTGAGATAATCTTGGCTTAACTGGTCAACAATAGCAACAGTTTACTCAGTCCACTGTAGAAAAGGGTAACAAACCTTTAACAGTAAAGTTGTGACTGTGGCACTCGTCTTGTTTTTCTTTACTCATTTTCTTTTTCTGTCAGTGTGAACAGATTCACACTGACTGGCCTTGTCCTCCTCCTCACATCAGGGTCAGAGGTCACTGTGAGGACAAGATGAACATAAGAGTGAGCTGTTTAACAGGTTAAGCTTTATCAGTTACTGTCTATATTCACTTAGCTTTTCATTTAGTGAGCTATATAGCCATAACATAAAACTACACACTCATATCTTAAGTTAGCGTTACATGGATCCCAGTTCAAACACATATTACGCTGCAGTAACGTTAACTTCAGTAAACAAACATACAACACGTAAACTTACCTGTTGAAATCCCGACACAGCGCCGTCAGTACTCTGTACTTGTCATGGATGAAGATTTTAAATGGCTCTGGCTCTGTAACATCAACAGTAGAGCTGTGGTTGAGAGGAGGTGATGTCTGCGCTCCGCTCTTCTTACATTCAAATACTGAGCAACTTCCTGCTCTGAGGTCGATGCCCGGTGCATTTGGGTGCTTCTTTAAATTTGTCAATCACCGGCAGCATTATCAGATCTTGATCATGTGATTAACTCTGAAGGTATCGAACCTTAGGACCGAAAAACACGGCATGTTTCGATACCCGATAGTATCGAAGCATTTCGGTCGCTGCCATAAAAGAACCCAAGTTCGGTACCCAGCCGTAGTCAGGCATAGCAGCTTTAAATTTAAAAATAAAAAATACTTACTTTCCATGAAACACCTTCTCCACATAGACCTTCATGAAGCGTTTTCCTTCCAGCGTGTCGCCGTCGGCGTCCTCCCTGCTGTGAACAGAGGAAGACGACGACCTTCTCAGCTCCCACATGTGAGAGGACGGGTCCATGTCGTCCTCGCTGTCCGCAGACTCCGTGGTGTCGCTGTCATTGCCTCCTTCGTCCTCTGGGTGTTGCTGCTGGTAGAGAGAGTTGTGCTTGGACGGTGTCATTGGCTCTGGCAGGGACGACTGCTGGTGGACTCCCAGAGAAGACTCCGGCTCTGGAGAGGAAATGTCCACACGGCCTTGGTTGTGAGCCGCGTTGGCGCTCAGAGCGCCGTCTTCTGACGGAATTTCAAAGTTTATGAGGTTCTGCATGGCCAAGCCCTCCATGACGGAAACAAGTCCCTTCCTTTTAGCTCAACGACGGGGTTCCTCTCTGCATGAACATGAGGGGTTTGATTCTGCAGACCCTCCTCACACCACCTGAGGGCGCTGACATCAGGTGAGCTCACAAACCCAGTGCATCTGTGGACAAGAGAGAAGAGGAGATTCTTACAATCTTGCTGTGTTCCATTTGTAGTGACGTAAATGGAACGCAGCATCAAGTAAATGTTTGTCACGACCAGAAATTCATGTGTTCAACTGCAGCTACTTCCTGTCAAAAGTATTTACGGCAGGTTGGAGGATTTTTACGTAAAACAGTGCGATATTTGTTTATTCTTACAAAATAAATTCAATGTCGCAGTATGTCACAATATATGCTTTCGCAAATACTCGTATCATGATTAAAATATCGTGATCGTATCATGGCTGAAATATTGTGATAATGTGTGTGCCATGATACAATGTGACTAAAATATTGTGATTTTATTATATTGTGGCTGAAATATCGTAATAATATCATACTGTGACTTAAATATCGTGATCATATCGTACTGTGACTTAAATTTCGTGATTATATCGCATCGTGGCTTAAATATCGTGATTATATCGTACTGTGACTTCAATATCGTGATAATATCATACTGTGACTTAAATATCGTGATTATATCGTACAGTGGCTTAAATATCGTGATTATATTGTACTGTGGCTTAAATATTGTGATTATATCGTACTGTGACTTAAATATTCTGATTATTTCGTACTGTGACTGAAATATTATGATTATATCGTACTGTGATTTAAATTTCGTGATTATATCGCACTGGCTTAAATAACGTGACTATATCGTATCGTGGCCTAAATATCGTGATAATATCGTACTGTGACTTAAATATCGTGATTATATCGTACTGTGACTTCAATATCGTGATAATATCATACTGTGACTTAAATATCGTGATTATATCGTACAGTGGCTTAAATATCGTGATTATATCGTACTGTGGCTTAAATATTGTGATTATATCGTACTGTGACTTAAATATTGTGATTATTTCGTACTGTGACTGAAATATTCTGATTATATCGTACTGTGACTTAAATTTCGTGATTATATCGCACTGGCTTAAATAACGTGACTATATCGTATCGTGGCCTAAATATCGTGATAATATCGTACTGTGACTAAAATATCGTGATTTAATTGTATTGTGGCTGAAATATCGTGATAATATCGCATCATGACTAAGATATCGTGATCCTATTGTCGCTGAAATATTGTGATAATAATCTATTGTGACTTAAATATTGTGATAATATCATACTGGTTACTTAAATATCGTGATTATATCGCATAATGGCTTAAATATTGTGATTAAATTGTATTGTGACTTAAATATCGTGATAATATCATAATGCGACTTAAATATCGTGATTATATCGCATCGTGGCTTAAATATCGTGATTATATTGTATTGTGACTTAAATATCATGATAATATCATACTGTGACTTAAATATCGTGATTATATCGTACTACTGTGACTTAAATATCGTGATAATAACCTATTGTGACGTAATTATCATGATATCATACTGCGATTTAAATATTGTGATTATATCGTATTGTGGCTTAAATATTGTGATTTAATTGTATTGTGGCTGAAATATCGTGATAATATCCTGTCTAACTTAGATTTCTTGATAATATCATACTGTGACTTAAATATTGTGATAATATTGTACTGTGACTTAAATATCATGTTGTGACTTAGATATCTTAATAATATCATATTGTGGCTTAGACATCATGATAATGTCGTACTGTGACTTAAACATTGTGATAATATCGAACTGTGACTTAAATATCATGTTGTGACTTAGATATCTTAATAATATCATATTGTGGCTTAGACATCATGATAATATTGTATAGTGACTTAAATATCGTGATAATATCGTACTGTGACTTAAACATTGTGATAATATCGAACTGTGACTTAAATATCATGATAATATCGTGTCGTGACTTAGATATCGTGATAATATCGAACTGTGACTTAAATATCATGATAATATCGTGTCGTGACTTAGATATCGTGATAATATCGTGTCGTGACTTAAACATTGTGATAATATCGAACTGTGACTTAAATATCATGATAATATTGTATCGTGGCTTAAATATCGTAATAATATCATACTGTGACTTAAATATCATGATAATATCGTGTCGTGACTTAGATATCGTGATAATATCATACCGTGACTTAAACATTGTGATAATATCGAACTGTGACTTAAATATCATGATAATATCGTGTCGTGACTTAGATATCGTGATAATATCGTGTCGTGACTTAAACATTGTGATAATATCGAACATGTGACTTAAATATCATGATAATATTGTATCGTGGCTTAAATATCGTAATAATATCATACTGTGACTTAAATATCATGATAATATCGTGTCGTGACTTAGATATCGTGATAATATCATACCGTGACTTAAACATTGCGATAATATCGAACTGTGACTTAAATATCATGATAATATTGTATCATGGCTTGAATATCGAGCTGCTGGTCTACTGCTGCCAATCTGGTCTACTGAGGTCAATCTGAACAAAGAATTACAAAGACTGAAGTGACAATGAACTCAGTGATGGAGGCAGCAGTGGAGCAACAACTCCTGTGTGTGTGATGTTAAAATCACTGATTTCCTCTATGGACTTTGGTGTGGGAGAGTGAGCGGTTTATAAACTTCAGTTTCCTTTTGGAAAAGTCTGTCTCACAGTGAAGATATAGATGTGAACATGTGACGTAGATATTGTAGACTTTTGTGAAGTGGTGAAAATCAGATTTCTCTTGTTTTTCACTGAACATGAACCTCCGCCTCCGCCACAAAGCGCAATCAGCTGAATGCAAGACACTGATTTTGTTAGCATCTCATAAAACTGAACTTAAAAAAAAGCTGAATCATCATTAGTGTGATGACAGGATCCTCTTACATCTGTGGGAACACTGCAGATCAGTTTCCAGTTCACCAAGAGGAAAAAAAGAGAATGAAGACAACAAAAAGACTTTGTTCAAATGAAACAAATCTGTGAGGGTGATTCAGCTTCACAACATGGACGAGCAGTGTCAGTGCAGTCGGTGTGTTGCAATGTCACAGCAAGTCAGAACAGATGAGCAAAACAACAGGAAGATGATCTGGCTGAAAACCACAAAGACAGAAAAGTGCACCTTGAAAACATATCTGTTGAAAAAGGCACACAACTGTTTGATTACAGCTTTATAAAGAGAGAGAGAGACAGCTGACTCAAACACTGAGTTTCCCAGGCTGATCTCAGTGTGTGTGTGTGTGTGTGTGTGTGTGTGTGTGTGTGTGTGTCACACCAGCGTCCTTGAGTTGATCTGTTTCAGCTCCTATCACTGGGAACCATTTTGTGCTAGAGTGAACACACAGCTATAACAATATTAGTTTAAAACACACACACTAACACACACACACTCACATATAACATGTTAAAAGGATAGTTCAGTTTTTTTTAAATGTGTTTGTATGAAAAACTGACACCGACATTCAATGTTGCCAAGTTGCACTAAACTGCACTAAACTGCACTTTATAGTTTTATATATTTTACTTTGCACACACTGTAGTTTTATATTTTGTTGGGTTTTACATTTCATTGTGTCTTATAAAGTGTCAAGTCTTTTGTTGTGTCTTATTTAAGGGTTAAGCCTTTCGTTATGTCTTATTTAAGTGTTAAGTCCATTGTTATTTTTTGCTATTTTATTGTGTACCTCATGCCGGGAGTCTCTGCAAAAATGTCATGATGTCCTCATAATGACAATAAAAACTTCTTGAATCTTGAATGGGGACATGAGGCAAAACTTTAGCCAATTAACAAAAGACTTGGCTGATAAAACCTACGTCAGTTTAAGTCTACGATATCTACAGAACACGTTCACGTCTTCATCTCACTGTGAGACAGAAGTTTGTAAACCACTCACTCTCCCACGCCAAACCTCATAGAGAAAATCAGTGATTTTAGCTGGTGGGGACAGAGGAGCTGCTGGTCTACTGCTGCCTCGTGTGGTCACTTTGTGTCACTGAAATACAGCAGCAAATCTGATCAAACAATTACAAAAGCCAAAGTGACAAAATAAAATGTATGAACTTAGTGATGGAGGCAGCAGTGGATCAACAACTCCTGTGTGTGTGATGTTCTCTATGGGCTTTGGTGTGGGAGAGACAGTTAAAAAGAAAATCTCTCTCTTTCTCATCAGACATCAGTACATGGATGTTTCTGCTGCCATGAGCAGGAAGAGGAACCTCTGCGCGCGCGCACACACACACACACAAACCATTATATAACCTACCCCCCACCACCTCCAGGACATGTCATACACACACACTTGTCCATAACAACATCAGCAGAGAGAGATACGAGTGAGCTGCTGGTTCAAACCCTGTCTGCTAAATGTAGCAACAACAACAACAACAGTGTTTATCAGCTGTGACTGGCAACAATTATCACATCACACACACACATCTGTCCTCTACTTTGTGACCTTCATGACCTCCATGACAGCTGCAGAGTCTGCTTCCTCAGAAGTGTTAACAGTCTTTCATCCATTCATCCGTCCACACGGATTTTCTCTATGGACACCAAAGCCCATAGAGAAAATCGGTGATTGAACATCACACACACACACAGACACAGGAGTTGTTGATCCACTGCTGCCTCCATCACTAAGTTCACATGTCTTATTTTGTCACTTGGCCTTTCAGAATCATTCATTCAGATTGACCTCAGTGACGCAAAGTGACCACACGAGGCAGCAGTAGACCAGCAGCTCCTAAAATCACTGATTTTCTCTATGAGGTTTGGTGTGGGAGAGTGAGTGGTTTACAAACTTCACTTTCCTGTTGGAAAAGTCCGTCTAACAGTGAGATAAAGACGTGAACATGTGACGTAGATATCGTAGACTGAAGTGAACGCGTCCTCGGTCAGGTGAGATCGTTCTGCTTCCACACGGGAAATTTAAACTCCCACTTCTTAAAAATAAACACGTTTTCAGCGCTCATGCAATATGCCGAAAGATTAACAGGAAAATATAACTCTCAAAAACACCTGGAAAGACACTCGTACCTGGTTCACAGCCTCAGGCTGGCGCGCGCGCGTCTTAAAATGACCAAAAAGTGAAGGAGGTTTGGCTGTGGATGAACGGAGGTGTGTAAGGTGAAGCAAGCAGGTGTGCACAGGTGCGCACACACACGCACACACACGCACACGCACACGCACACACACAGCTCTGAACAAACACCATCACCCCACTACTGCTGCGTGACGTTTCCTGCACAGCAGACGGGAACCACGGAGACAATTTCAGGCGAAGCCCGAGCAGGTTTCCGCGGGAAGAGGAGGAAGGAGGAGGGGGCGGAACCTCCGGCTGTCTGTTCACGAAGCCCCCAAAACATTATCATCAATATGTATACTTATAATATTAAACATCACGAGAAGAGGAGGAGACGGTATCCGGAGCCATTCAACGCGCTGACGCGACACGACTGCCCTTTAAAAACGTCAAAAACAAACAAACTCCGAGTCTCTGACGAATGAAGAGATAGTTTAAGAGTCAGAAGAAGGAAGACAAAGAGGTGAACTCACCTGAGACGACGCTGAGAGAAGAAACAGAGGAGGAACCCGCTCTTGTTCCTGCTGCTCTCAACTCACACACACAGCCACAACTGCGCAGGCGCAAACAGAACGGGGAACCCAGTGACGTAGACAAAAACACTTCAGCCAATGAGCGCGGACAGCCCGGAGCTGCGTCACACCGTCACGGTTTCTTTACTTCCTTCAAAATAAAAGCACGACTCTTGGATTAAAGGGAGAAAAAGTAGAAAATCTCGTGATACAAGATCTAATTTATGATTTATAAAAAAAAGTGTAAATTACATGATAAAAAAAATCTAATTTCTAAGATAAAAAGTATAAATTATAAGATAAAGACTCTAATACGAGATAGAAAGTGTAAATTACATGATTAAAATCTAATTTATGAGATAAAAAGCGTAAATTACGTGATCAAAATCTGATTTATGAGGTATAAAGTCACAATTATGAGCAAAAGTCTAATTTATGATGCAAAAAGAGTAAATTATGAGATAAAAATCTAATTTATGAGATGAAAAGTGTGAATTATGAGATAAAAAGTGTAAATTATGAGATACAAATCTAATTTATGAGATAAGAGGTCTAATTTATGAGATAAAAAGTGTAAATTATGAGATACAAATCTAATTTATGAGATAAGAAGTCTAATTTATGAGATAAAAAGTGTAAATTATGAGATGAAAATATAATTTATGAGATAAAAGTCACAATTATGAAACAAAAAGTCACAATTATGAGACAAAATCTAATTTTTGATACAAAAATAGTAAATTATGAGATATAAAGTGTAAATTATGAGATAAATATCTAATTTATGATGCAATAATTGTAAATTATGAGATAAATATCTAAATTATGATGCAATAATTGTAAATTATGAGATACATATCTAATTTATGATGCAAAAATGGTAAATTATGAGATAAAAATCTAATTTATGAGATAAAATGTGTAAATTATGAAATACAAATCTAAATTCTTGAGATAAAAAAGTGCAAATCACGAGATAAAAATCTAATTTATGAGCTGAAAAGTGTAAATTAAGAGAAACTAATCTAAAATATGAGATAAAAATCTAATTTATGAGATAAAAAGTGTAAATTATATACACAGTGTGCAGTTCTAGTGTGATTGTCCTGTGATCTGACAAATGGCCACTAGATGGGAGCAGTGAATTTAACAGGAGAGAGCTCTGCAGCTTCTCATTCACTTCCTCTGGAGGTAAAGTTGGTGACCCAGTTGTTCTGGTTCTGGACTTTTACAGTGAAATGTGACATTTTAATATCAGTGTTTCCCAAATCTTTCACTTTTTAAAGTTTTAAAGTCACAACAATCGTAAATTATCAGTCACAATTCAAATTTATGAGATAAAAATTCACAATCATGAGACAAAAAGTGTACATTTTGAGATAAAAAGTAATAATAAGACAAGAAGTCTAAGTTAATAGATAAAATAACTTCATCATGAGACTGAAGTGTAAATTATCATGAGATAAAAAGTCAAAAGTATGATGCAAAAAGTGTAAATTATGTGATAAAATCTAATTTATGAGATAAGAAGTGTAAATTATGTGATAAAAAGTCTGATTTATGAGAAACAAAAGTCATATAATAATAAGACAAGAAGTCTAAGTTATTAGATAAAATAACTTCATCATGAGACTGAAGTGTAAATTATTATTTTGAGATAAAAAGTCTAATTTATGGGATAGAAAGTCACAATTATAACAAACAAGCCATACTTGGTGACTTCATTAAAACTTCATCATTTTAAAACATACACACATATAAATGTTTACTACAGAGTTAAATTATGACATTATTATTTTGTAAATAAAGTATTCTTTTATTTATTCATTTTTTTAAGTTCTTAAACTTTATTATTAGTTATTTATTATTATTTTAAAAACTTTATTTGTATTAACAGACGGCGTGAGTTTGGACCAATGACAGACGAGTGCGTTGTGCTACGTCAGACGTTGGGGGCGTGGCCCCGCGCCGAGCCGAGGTGAGATCAGCGCGGGGCTCCAGTGTCGAGAAGCGGCTTCATGGTGGAGGATCAGAGACGCTGCGGGCGGAGACGAGGGGGCGGACTGTACCGGACTGTACCGGACCTCTGAACACTTAACACGAGCAGCGGCTCCACGGACAACTTTTTAACCGGTTGTCTCCGGTGATTTCCCCGAAGAAAGACAACTGCGCTGCCCGCTGACAAACACGAGGGACGCGTACTGCGGGGGGAGGGAGGGGGCGCGACCGGCGAAGGAGTAACAACGTACGGCGGCAGAGAGGGAAGGTGAGGCGGAGGAAGCAGCTCCGCTCCCAGCCACAGGTACCCCGAAGAAGCGAAGAGCAGCCGGGGGCATGAGGATTCCTGGGAGCGCGTGCGGGTCACAGCTGTAGGAAGAAAAGACAAGAAGAAGAAGAAGAAGAGAGGAATTAAAGGAGTGAACTAGGAGAAGAAGAAGGAGGAGAAAAAGAAAAGAAGAAGAAGCAGCAGCAGCAGCAGCAGACTCTGCCGCTCCGTCTGTCCGTGAGTCCCAGCGGAGAGTGAGGGCTTCTGGCCGCAGGAAAGAGCCGCCATGTCCCGGAGGAAGCAGAGCAAACCCCGGCAGATAAAACGTAAGCACGAGACCAATGTATTATTATTACGCTGTGTGTATGTGTGTGTGTGTGCGCGCGCGCGCGCGTGTGAGCGAGAACCTCAAAGGTCACTCCCGACTGTCTCGCTCACTTGTACAAACCGCAAAAAAAACACGTTGGTTTATGGGCTCGATATTCGATATGATCGCTTATCGCGATTAAAACGAGAAACTGAAAAAGAAAAAGAATTAAGTTGATGTTAAAGTCTTTTCCTTGTTTTTGTTATGGATCATAAAAGAGTGACTTGAACATGAATCTGCCACAAGGGGGCGTCTGCATTTTCCACAGTCATTCCAGGAGAACGTTATTTTTAGTTTGTGTGTTAATGAAAAAATCCAATGAATGTTTAAAAAATTGCACACATTATACACATATATTTTCACATGTATGTAAATAACACACATATAAATAACATACATATATATGTATATGTATATAAAAAATCGGGATAATTGCGACAGTAAATTGAATTGCAAACACGTTTTATGTTTGAGTTTTTGTCGTAAATGTCGTATTTTTTTAATGTTGAATATTTAACAATTTTTTTTCTTTTTGCAATTTATTCACAAGGCCATGCATTGATTACCCCCCCCCCCCCCCCCCCCCAAAAAAAAGCCCTAATAACCGCATCATTAACGACGTCCTTAAACACACCACGGACCCTGAACGCAGCACTCTGATAACATCAGCCTGAAGTTAAGCTCAGGTCACGCTCTGGTGTTTTTCACAGTAAAAGCACATTTATCTCTTTCTCTTTTTTCATAATTATTAAATAAGTGTCTTCTCTGTGTGTGTGAATGACAAAGTTTATTATCGCTCCTCGTGTGTTTGTCTCCGTGTCTGTGGAAGGAGACGTCTTTTGTCCGGCTGTGGTTTCCTGTTTAATTCTGTTGTGGAAACGTCAGTGTTCTCTGAAGCAGCAGATGTGAGCACAGATAAGGCAGCGATCCGATGTGAGCAGAGATAAAGATTAAAATTGGATCTTTAAATTTTCTTTTTCTTTTTTTTATTTGTTTTCTGTCTGAGCCAGCTTTCCCCTCCCTCTGGCTTTTCACTTCTCTTTTCCCAGTGATGGGGCGTCAGATAACGGCCTCGCCTGGCTGATCTCTGCCGCTGATAGCTGCTTTACAATTGGAGCTCTCTCTCTCTCTCTCTCTCTCTTTTTTTCATCTATCCCTTTAACTCAATAATGCATCTCAGGGCCTCCTGTCTTTGCTCTGGTCTCCGAGCCTGACGAGCACTTCCTGTTTATAAAACGTGTGAAGGTTTTATCGCTGCTGACTGATGTCAGAAGTTTCTGTGAAAGCTCATTACTGATCACAGGGAGTCGTCACTGTCATCATCACTGTCATCATCACGTCCTTCCATGTGAGATCCAAGTTCACTGTTTCATCCTTCACATCCATCCATCCATCCATCCATCTATATAAACGTGTTTATGATTTGACAGGTTTTTGACGGGTTTGTGGACTATATATTTGTGTATAATCACTCACTCTCCCACACCAAAGTCCATGGAGAAAACCAGTGATTTGAGCTGCTGGTCCTCTGCTGCCTCGTGTGGTCACTTTGTGTCACTGAGGTCAATCTGAGTGTGTGTGTGTGATGTTAAAATCACTGGTTTTCACCGTGGACTTTGGTGTGGGAGAGTGAGCGGTTGTTTCAGTACCTCACACAAACACTCTTTTAAACACAATGAAATATCTCACCGTGTTGTCATTGTTGACACTAACGGTGTGTCGCTTAAAACACTTCCTGTTTGTCATATCTGTTGCCATAGCGACGCCTACTGCTGCTGCTGTGTCAGCTGTGGACTCCCAGCAGGCACCTGCAGCGAGGCCTGGAGATGTATCACAGAACCTGGTGCTGATAAACCCAGGCTAGACTTGTGCGTGTGTGTGCGTGTGTGTGTGTGTGTGTGTGTGCGTGTGTCATGGTCTTTATCAGCGCTCCTGGTCTGGTCCACTGTGCTTCCCCGTGCACCAGGTCCCGGCTCTTGTCGAGGCCAGCTGCGTCTTCAGCCCCATGACTCTCTTGTGATTTGGCAGACATTTTGATAGGAAAGAGGGAGAGTGATAAGGAGTCTGTTTGGCTGCTGTGTGTGTGTGTGTGTGTGTGTGTGTGTGTGTTACTGGTGCTACCACGACTACACTAGCACTCTTTCATTGTGTCCACCATGTTGTTGTGAGCGAGCCGCTCCCGGTACGACAGATGTAGGCCAGGTCACGTGGTCGTCTGGATGGACTTTTTATCATGGCAATAATTCAGCTTCAGCTTCCTGTTTGAAAATGACTCACACACTGATGGTAGTTTGATACAGGTCGATGACTGCGCTGACGCTGCAGCTACCCTGACTGCATGTTGAGCGCCCCCTGCTGCTGAGAACCAGCCCGGGGTCGGGCCCACCCCGAGTGAAAACATGGCTGCCGGCTGGAACTAGAGTTGTTACGATACCAAAATGAGTAACCACGATACTATACCAGACAAAGTATCACAGTTCTGGGTAGTACCACGATACTATACCAGACAAAGTATCACAGTTCTGGGTAGTACCACGATACTATACCAGACAAAGTATCACAGTTCTGGGTAGTACCACGATACTATACCAGACAAAGTATCACAGTTCTGGGTAGTACCACGATACTATAGCAGACAAAGTATCACAGTTCTGGGTAGTACCACGATACTATACCAGACAAAGTATCACAGTTCTGGGTAGTACCACGATACTATACCAGACAAAGTATCACAGTTCTGGGTAGTACCACGATACTATACCAGACAAAGTATCACAGTTCTGGGTAGTACCACGATACTATAGCAGACAAAGTATCACAGTTCTGGGTAGTACCACGATACTATACCAGACAAAGTATCACAGTTCTGGGTAGTACCACGATACTATACCAGACAAAGTATCACAGTTCTGGGTAGTACCACGATACTATACCAGACAAAGTATCACAGTTCTGGGTAGTACCACGATACTATACCAGACAAAGTATCACAGTTCTGGGGAGTATCACGATACTATACCAGACAAAGTATCACAGTTCTGGGTAGTACCACGATACTGCGGCCTTCTTTG